>NC_065508.1:34152282-34424052 GCF_006386435.1 Epinephelus moara | reverse complement strand
AACCGCCATATCGATTTTTACTAAACTTGGTAGATATGTAGAACAGGACGTCTCAAGGTGACTGGAGAAATTTAACTGTAATTGGCAACTGGGTGGCGCTATAACAACAGAAAAATGCTTAAAAATGGCTAAAATGCGACCCATCGCTATGGCTCCCCCTGTGGCCGATTGTTTGTTTGTTTTTTCTAATTTTTGCATGACTAAGTCATGGTATGGTATGCTGTACATAATCACAGAAATTGTCAGTGTGTCATTCTGTCAGTCAGTCATTCTGTCTGTCCCACGTTTTTCTACTCACTGACATGGCCAATCTATGTGAAACTGCACATAGGCATTGAGGATTGGCATAGGTAGGTGACAAAGCTGCTTCTTCCAAAAATTATACTATTAGTATATTCTTTTCCCATGTGAACTACCAATGCGCCCCTCTTAAGTCAATGCAACATATAAACACTTCAAGTATCTGCCTTTCAACATGATACCTCAACTACTAATGTACAGTTTTAACCCACTAACTATCCCACTATTGGCAATGGTACTACTGTACATTCAATAAAGCAATTGTACTATCAAATTCACAAGAACTCTGTCTGAATACATTGCTCTTCTTAATGGGTTCAGTTAACTATTTAATCTGCAATTTCCTATGACCTGTATCCCAAACACACACCATGTGAAACTGTACGTGGGCAACTGTGCACTCAATGGGTATGGACTAGTTTTTACTATTGTTAAAAACGGACCCCTATGACTCCAATCACGAATTTTCTGTTTTTGGATTCGTCGTCCACTGGAGGCATGTGGGAAAAACAAAGTCTTCTTAACAAATTGAACGTAACACGGAGTAACGTTAACTGATACAAAAATAGACATTTAAAGGGTGAAGTATTTCTTTAATGTCGAGAAGCGTGTGTGATCTCGACGTGAGCAGAAGGTGTTATTATCCCCCACCGTGTCATGATAACATGTACCAGAGGGCGAAGTGCTACATTTATAACTTATGTCTAATGTTAAACACTTAACGCTTCAGGAACATACAACGTCATGGCTTATGTTAGAGATAAGGACGACTTTAAGCTTTAAATCTAGTTCAATGTTCTTTTCCGCCGACCAAATCATAGCGTTAAGCTAATTTATAGCTAACATCGTTGTTATTGTTATTGTCGCTGTTAGCAAGGCTGCCATTTAACATTAGTTAGCTAGCTGTTAGCACATAAACGCTGACAGCTGTTAGCTGTATGCTAGCTGTGATCAGTTAACTTTCAACGACCCATTTACGGCAGAGAGTTGGGAAATGTTCATCGAGATAATAACCCCACAAACATCTGACTGTGAATCTGTATTTACTGTGCACCTGAACCACAAATATACTAGATAATGATTCCAGTATTTCAAATAACTTAAACATCGTATGAGTTAGAAATAACTTTGCTAATTTACGTTAAAGCCCAGTATCACATACTAAGTTAGTGTTTTACAACGATAAAGACACAGTCGTGCTTTACATACGATACTTCTAGGCGAGTTTGCCCCTGTACCGTAATATTACAAACAAATGCTTGACCTAGCATAAGTTGCAAATGCTTGTTTATTATTAGTAAACAGTCTTACATTAGCGATCATATGCCTTCTTGTAGGTTACTGATGTAGCCTTGCTAATAGCGAGGTAGTCAAACAACTATTCTCATTAGCTTTGCGTTAGAGGCTCCTCAACTTGTTTCGTAATGCGATATATTTTACTATTAATGATATTAAAACAATATTTAACGCACATTTCACTGACTTTATCCCACGTTGCTCTCGTTTCAATGCAGTTTTGACAGGCTAGATCCAGAGCAGGCCATCCACCCAGGAAAACACCATGGACTCTCTTCTTCTCGGGATTAGAGAGATGGTCGCTGTTCTTGGGACACACACCGCCACCTGCAGGCAAGACGAAGTTATTTTCAAAGCAGTGTGGTTGCTTGCCAGAAGTCTGGGAGATATGACTGGGATTATCTTTATTTCTGACCTATAACTTCTGTACTTATAAACTATAATCCCCTTCTGGGAAATCTTGGGTCCTGACATTCGTGAGGAGCCACTTAATGAGCACCACCCACCCAAACACCTGTCACAGACCAAATGCAGCCCCAAAGGCGACAACACTCCCTGATGGCAGTGGCACCCCCAGCAGGACAGTACACCATGCCTCACTGCAAAAACTGCTCAGTAATGGCCCGAGGAACATGACAAAGAGCTCAAGGCACTAACCTTGCCTCCAAAGTCTCCAGAACCCAATCTGATCAAGCATCCATTGGACCTGCTGTTACCTCAGAGCCAAGTCGGATCCACAGTGGGGCCTCCTTGGATCAGACTTGGCTTTGACCTCGACACAAGATCTCTGGGGGTGTCTTGAGCCGTCTGGCACCAAGGTGTTGGTGGCAGATCCTTTGAACCCTGTGAGTTGCGAGACAGGGTACCACCTGCATGTCCCACAGATGCTTGATCAGATTGGGATCCAGGGAATCTGAAGACCAGGTCAATGCCTTAAGTACTTTGTGACATTGCTCATGTCATTCCTGAGCAGTTATTGCAGTGTGGCATGGTGCATTGTCCTGCGTTTGCCATGAGGGGGTGTAATTGGTCCGTTACACTGTTTGGGCAGGTGGTGCGTCTCAAGAGGCATCCACATGACTGCCAGGACCCAAGGTTTCCCAGCAGAACATTGCATTGTAATACATTGTACAATGAGATAATAAACAGTATTCCCATAACCTGTCAATGGTTTAAATGTTATGGCTTATCATTGTGTATGTAAATATTTATAGGCCTACAGTTTGACCCTGGTTTATCAAGTTGTTTAGGCTACAGCACTCCGACTTAGACTTGTATTTATTTGTTAAATGTATCCATTTACTCCACAGAACTTTATTGATCCCAATATTGATCCCAATAAAGTCTTACCTTGTTATGTTGACAGCTTCTTCCTTTCTCCACCACCTAAGCTATCGTAATTGAAAGAGGCACCCATGAAGCACATGCGTTTTGCAAAAGTTGCTGTTTTATTTGCAGAATTTTCTCACCTCATGTCAACATGAAAACTGCTAAAAACACTTTAAAATCAGTTTTCACACTTTTTCATTGCAAACACATACCAAGATATTCCACTAAATGTTAGTTGTGTCTACCTATTATCAGTTAGCTGTTATGAACTTGTTTGGTAACAGCTTTTATTATTTGCATAAACAACAAGAAAACACAAGTTAAAATGTAACATAACAGTTATTACGCACAACATAGCAGCATGCCAGTTGTTTTCTTATTCTTTCAGATGCACCAGCCCAACAAAACGTCTTTGGATCTGTGGTATATAAAGGCACATTATGTGGTTTGTGAAAGTGAGAGACAGGAAATAAATCAAGTTCAGCTACAAGGTATCTCAGACACATGCGTGGTGGAAAGGAACTAAGTGCATTTACTTAAGTACCGCAATTTTGGCAATTGTACTTTACCTGAGTCTTTCTATTTCATGCTCACTTATAGCTATACGTCACTACCTTGCAAAGGAACATTTTGTACATTTTACTCTGAATACAAGACTTCTAGTTGTAATTGAGGACTTTCACAAAGCACTTATTTTATTTTAAGTAGTAGTTATTTTAAGTAGTTATTTTCTTCAAATGTAAGCAAGCAAATAAATAAGCACAACAGCATGAGAATCCTAAAGGGGGAAGCTGGGGTTTGTTGTTCTTCCTGTTGCATATACTTTACTGCATAACAAGAAACAGTAGCATGGAAATGCCAGATATATGTTTGAGGTCATTTAGAAACAGTGTTTCCATCACATTTGTCCTGCAGAGAACACTTTATGGCACACATTATGGCCATACTTCTTGAAACAAACAAACTGAGACGTTCTTATAAAAAAATATTGCTGATTATGTCTTTATATAAAATGCATTTTAGCCAATATATCTCTATTAGATCTGTGATATCTATATCTGTAATGGCCTCAAAAATCCAGGCACTAAACTGCACTACAGGAAAATATGAAGAAGACACAGTGATAAATAGAGGAGAATACATCTGCATTGCATAGTTTGCTATCAGCTGCTCTAGCATTGCATGATAAAACATTAATATCTATTCATTATTCTCTTGATCCATTCTTCAGCCTTCAAGAGTCTTCACCCTTTTGCACTTTGCAGCTCCTGGATCAGTGCTGGAAAAGAAGAGAAGAGTAATATACAGGTATAACTTAACATGACATGACATAGCAACGCAAAATGGTAATAGTTTATACAAGCTTTATAAACTAATGACAATAGGCAGCATACAAGTTAGAACTCACCTGTGATAATCTCCTCCTTCACTTTTTGAAGTTCTTTTTTCACGTCTTCAATAATTTCCTTCAAACACACATACATGCCATGAGACCTTGGTGTTAAAATGTTCTTACATGAAAAATCCTACATCATAACTGAAGCCAATCAGTATTTCAGCAAACGGCCTGAAAGCTCTGACACAACAGTGACATCCTGGACAGAATGTTATGACTTTGTAACTGCAGCCTGTTCTGCCTTTGATAACATTACTCCTCGGTGCTTGCATATCACAGTGGATTGAGAAACACATGCAGAATCTTACAACATTACATTGTTTTTAGCATCTCTCTTTATTTTACACAGAAGCCACAACAGATGTGTTTTTCATGAATGAAAAGTTAATATTCTGCTGTGAAAAAGTCATAACACAGAGCTTTCCTGATATTGGATATTGTTGTGTGTTCAAATAGAGGAACCAACCTGTTTGATTTTTTCCATATCAATATCACTTCCCGCACCGTCTGAGTTCTTTTTTACCACCTTCATTCTAAGAAAGAAAAAGACCCACGTTTACAGTCAGCCAAACACACTCTCTCAGATCAAGAGGGTCTTTTCCATAAGAAGCGGGCCAGGAGGAGCAGCATACTTTGTATATATAAAATGTTAGAAAAATGAGAGAAGGGCAGAGACAGAGCAGCAGCAGTCAACAGTTAACAGTAAATGTAATCTTGCATCATCCTAACAACTGCTCATACTTTAGTAAGACCGACCACTTCCTCAAGTCTTTATAAAGACATCTGAACACGTCAGTGAAGCAATTAGAATTTAGGTGAAAATCAAAATGTCTCGTTCTGCTTGTCAGTTGCCAAACTTCATGAGCAAAAACTCCCCCAATTTATGATTTATGCTCATGCTGTCAAGAAAGAAAACTAATGAATGCAGTTGCAGGGTTCTATCATGGCAACATGTTGCATGAGACTGTCACCAAAGCACCTGAGAAACAAGTTTCAGTCTCTTTAACTGCAGCCTCAGATAAAAACCACCAAATGTCGAGTGCTAAATTTGCTGTAGCGAGTCATTTGCAAGCAGCACACCACGAACAAAAATATCGGTCATACCAGCACAGAGCTCATTTCGCAGGTTTATACTGTAATGTAGGCAGCAGCGTACAAACCAGAGAGCGCTGAGAAGTAGCACCTCGAGACAGTAGAGAACATTGGCGGCAGGTGGAGACAGAGAGGGGAGTGATACCTGGACACTGGGTTAGTGGTGAAGTTAGAGGAGGGAGATGTGGAGGAGCTGGGACTGGAGTCCTTTTGATTGTTGGTTAAGGATTTGGGCCTGTTGAAAAAACATGCAAGTCCTTTAAAACAGTTTGTGATTGGGTTTTTGAATTTACATGAATGGCTCAGGGGAGGCTGTTATTTAGCACCAAATATGCAACACAGTCTCCCAGAAATACATAAAATGGACACCACCTCTTAGCAACGCATGACATTGTGGTTGGCATGAAATGTGTTAAAATTGCTGCTAGTAGCACAAAAACAATGAAACTGTCACAGCTTGGTTAGGTTTAGAGACCCAAAAAGTACTTGGTTAGGTTTAGAAAAAGATTGTGGTTGATCAAATACCTATGTATAGGATGTAAGTGAAATGGCTGATTGCGTATGAAAAGAGCGTTAGAAAAAAAGAAAAGCAATCTGCAGCGCAGTACAAATACGAGAAGAAAATGAAATTCAAAAATTAGCACCTATTGTATTCTCTTATTGTTTATTTATTATTATTGATTGTTTTCCAAGTTGTTTTTTGGGTTGATTTCTCATCAGCTCTTGTTCTGGTAGGTGCCAGTGGAAGCATGCCCAGGGCACCAAATGAGCTAGGTCCAGCACTGAATGACTGAAACCATATGTGCTTTGCTTAGTGAAGTAAAATATGTATACTTCATTTCATAGTCACGTGACTATGTTGAGTTTTGGTTTCACATTGGACACAAACAGTGTTTTCCTGGTTGAATAAAACACCCCTGCCCCACATACTCAGACTTTCTTGCTCTTTTCTCATTTGTGTGTCCACCACACCAAAAGATTCTCACTGACTTTGAATGGCATCATTTTCATGGTGCCAGCATGGAATTTTTACACATTTTGTGTCCACCACCACTTAATGTGTTGTTGAGACTTTGCATCCATTTCACATATTTCTATGAGAGCAGGCTGAAATATGATGGGTGTCTGTGGAACATAATGTGATGAAATGAAATAATCAACCATCTCAAAAGCTTAACGGCTCGAACTCACCTTGGCATAGTGGAAAATTTTTCCTTAGGTTTTCCACCGATTTCTGCTAAAATATCATCATATGTATCAGTACAGCACATTTCTGTCTGTTGAACCTCAATTGTATTTCAAGTTTTAATATCATGTTGTGGTATAAAGAAAGAAGATAAGATAATATACTATAAGGCATATATTATTCTAAAAACAAAGAATAAACAATTGAATAGCCTGTTTTTGTTTTTGAAGCCATTTATTATAGCACGTATTACAGTCCAGTAGGAGGGGAAAAGTGACATTACTCACCTGCTGGTCCTGAGAATTGTGATGTTGAAGAGTCAGAATCCTGCTGTAGTCACGTACAGACATGTACAAAGGTTATCATCCAATCTCACTGTTCATTCTACAGATATTACAGAATAATGAGAGGAAATCAATGTTCATGAAATCACTGACAGGAAACTTACACTGGGAGGTTCCACCTTTTTCTCAGCAGGATTATCAGCAGCTTTCCTCCTATTTAAAACAGATTCATTATAGACGTTCAAAAGTGCCAAACATCAGATCATCACAGACATATCTGGCTTATACAGATTGTCTCTTTAAGTAAGAACGTACCTTCTAGCAAGGATAGCACTCATTTCTCCCATGAGACAACCTCCTCCACCTCCACCAGATGAGGGTGCTGGTTTGGGGGGTGGGGCTCCTGCTCCTCCCTCATCCTGGATACACATAAACACCTCCAGTCACTATCTTCTAAATAATTTGTTCTATTGATCAGCTTACTCAGTTTGTCATTAATGTAGACATGGAAACCAAAAACCTCCGTCATTTGTGCCAAGCTACATCTTTTTATTCAGTCTTATACTGAGCAGCTGTGCATGGTTGTGACTGCACTGGTGGTGTACACTACCTTGACTGTTTTACGTAGTTTGGCTCCTGCCAGAGCTGCAGCAAGATCATTTGCACCTCCGCCTCCACCTCTGCCTCCGCCTCCGCCTCCACCTCCACCTCCACCTCCACCTCCACCTCCTGGGGGTGGAGGTGGAGGCGGAGGTGGAGGTCCACCCCCACCCCCAGCTGGAGGTGGTGGAGGTGCAGGTGGGCACGGTCCTGAGGAAGGTGGTGGGCATGGAGGTGGTGGGGGTGCCGGTGGAGCAGGTGGAGCGGCTGGCGGGGCAGGAGGAGCAGCAGGGGCAGCAGGGGCAGCAGGGGCAGACATGGCAGCAGAGGCCTGCCTGGCTTTCTCCAGACGCTCCTTCTCCTGCTGTTCCTGCCTCTGTTGCTCCAGTCTGGACAGAGATCAATAATTATAATGTTAGTCTGACAACCCAGCAACTTTTAAAAGCTGTTCCATATGTATGTTTCTGATTTTGGGACATGGCAGCATTTTCCACAGTTTTCTGAAAGTGTTTTTACAATTGAAAAAACAACATCAAAACAACAATCAATGATACAGATAAACAACAGTAGCTGTAGCCTCAGTACCATTTATAATGAACAGTACCTTTTCTGTTGTTCCAGCTCCTGGGCAGAGGGTCCATTCTGAGCCGGGCCTGAGCAAAAACATTGTCTTGTGTTATTGACAAGCGAGTTCCTCTGAATCAAGACCTTTTAAAGTTAATGAAAGCTGTAGATGCCAGTAGGATTGGAATCCAGAAAGCACCCAACTTATGGAGATCATCACATCCACTGTGAGAGCATATGTCAGTAACAACTCAATTATAACATAGCAAAAATGTATTAACACAGCAGGACTATGACAAAAATAGAAACATTGCAAAATCCTCTGATGACCTTTTTACGATTTCAGTCCAGAGTTAGGCTGTTACTTTTAAATAGACACAATCAGGCTGTGGTTTGTATTTATGCCTGTCTGGAAAAGGCAGCATGGTCACAACATAAAGATCACAACATAACTAACACAGAAACACTTCACACTGCCTGACCTGAATCTAATGCACCCTCTTACACTGTAATGTTTACCTGTGCCTGCTGGTGCACTGAGAGCCTCTAATGCATGCATCATGGAGTTGGCAAAAAGAGTAGCATCTTCTTTACTGCCGAAGTTCAGCCCCCACACGTGCTTGGGATCCCGCCACTGGTGGAAGTTTGGTGTGGCTTGATTATACTTTATCCCTTTGATAATGGGACAGTTGATCACCACCTGGCAGGAACAGGAAGCACAGGAGATTGATTGTGTTGACAACTTGAGTACTTGACAAAAAATCTGTTTGCCTGTTTTCTTTTTCCAGTTGTTAAAAACTGCCGTTTGGTCATTGATTTCAGCATCAGACCCCAACGAAAAAGGCACCTTTCGCAGCTGTATGTATCTAACGAGCAGAAACCATAGCCTACACGTCCTGTGAAAGAGTCGAGTAGGAAGTAAGAAGCCACAGTCGGGTACTGGTCTCAGCACTTCTACAGAGCAACATTTCAAAGTGCAGATACAAGCTGTGACTTTTCTCACTGATGAGTTGTTGTTTAAAAGTACAGTGAGTCTCTTATGTCTGTTGGAGAGCTGCTCTCACATTGTATTTCATAGACTAACAGCCGAAAAGTATCAGCTCATAGCAAGAAAGAGGTGTGACTAAACTTCTCCAGTTTACGTCCAACAGTTTCATAGATTATGATTTTGAGCTTGTGTACACTTGTCTTGTACCTGCTGGTCGGCCTGCATTTTGCGGCCCACCACTCTGAAGGTGTTGGCTGCAGGGTTGTGATAGATCTGGACACGGCTGATGGAAGGACTGTCAGATCCCGCCGGCACCCAACGCTTGTTGCCGTCATCATACATCATGACTGTCGCCCTCACTTGGCAGATACTGGACTCACTGTGGGGAGGAGACATGATGAGAAAATGATGATGAGATGCAGTGTGCAAGATCATAGGGTGGAAGGAAGTGTGAAGCAACAATAGAAGTGTGTAGTGTGATATGTAGTGTGGTAGTACTGCAGTAATGGACAACTGGTTTTAAAGAGGTAATCCCTGAATTAATATTTCTGGTCACCTTTCCATGGTGTAGCCTGCCTGTCACTCAATGCCACGTTATCACAGGATGCATTAAGATAGCACCTGTCCTGTGCATGTATGCCATATAGCCAGCATCACTCCCATCCACATCAGGTGATCCCTTATCCCTCTGCTTTAGATAGCCGTGTATATTACTATACTGTGAATTCTGGTTTAAACTGATCTTACTGGTTGCATTAGCAGACTATTAGTCTGTATATCAGATGTGTTGACATAAAGCAAGAAGACCTACATGCATGCAACGACATGTTACTTTGCAAAGAGAGTCACAGTCAGTCGTGAGCTCCCCGGAAAGCCATGGTAGAGTTTAAAACACAGTGTGCAGGGCCGAGTATTACTATGTGTCAAGTGCTTCAACCTGGCACTGAATGCCTATTCAGAGTCATAGTTTTCTTTACTTAACACAGTTAATAGTCAAATAGCAACAACTTTAACAACTGAGAACTTTTACATTCTTCAAAACAACGTACCAAAAAAAGAAAAAAGTTAGGGTATAGGTATGGTGCTCATATCAGAAAAATAGATGCAGAGCCCTAGTCAACAGTGTATGTTTTAAAAACAAAACTCTTTCATGGTCAGCTATAGATTCATGTACATAGTATTGGACCAGTGGAATATGTATTCTGTAAGTAAATGTAGTAATACCGCAATTTAAAAATATTCTTTAAGTCTTAAATTTGAAAATTATGCTTAAGTAAAAGTAAGGAACTATTATTAGTAAAATGTAATTAGAGTATTAAAGTAAATTGATATATGATGCTGCATAATTTATACTGTCAGTGATAAATTATGATATTAATTAATATTTTTACTGATACAAATGAGCAGCAACAGTTAAGCTTATTTCAAATGTATATATGGGCAGTAGAATCTGTAACAATGCATCACATCTTTTAAAGTGCTCATACATTATGTTTTGTATGTAAAATCAGAATCTGCAAAAACAGCTGTCAAATAAATGGAGGAGGGTAAAAGGTGTATTATTTCTCTCTGAAATGTAGAGACAGGATAAAGCAGCATGAAATGGAAATATTCAAGTAAAGTACAAGTGCCTCATAATTGTACTGAAGCACAAAGCCTCTGTAAATGCACTTTCAACCACTGTAAAAAAATAAATAAAAAAAAACTAGACAAAGATGTATTCACATACTTCGTGGATAATTTCATAAAAATGATCTCTCAGGTTATATAGGATACTTCGGGCCTGTGCTATACTTGTATTGTAAAATGTATTTGTATTGAACAAGTTTAAATGTTTTCAGGGAAAGTTAAAGAAATAGAAAACAGAGACATGTTTGCAGCAGTACTGCAGATACTTATTTCTATACTCTGAAGCATCATGACAATGAGTTAATTCAGTCTACTTGTTGCTATGTCTAGCCTGTGGGAAATATGAACTTCCTGCAAGAAAGGTTTTCATGTTTTGACCACTTCCTGTGCTCAGCACAATGCTACCTAATATGGACTACATCATATCACTTGTCAGTGATATATGCTAACTTCTCAAAGTCTTCTTTAGGATGTCATGATATACTTTGCCCACAGAAAATACAGATAACAGAGCTCAGCTATTTTCCCTATTCTCCCTCCCCAACTGTAAAAACTGAACACCTGCTTTGAGCTCGAGACACTCGCATACAGCAGGAAACGTAGTCAGAACTAAAGAGCTTTTTAAGAACGTGTAGTGCAGAGTTGATAGGGAGCAGTTTTGTTCTGCACAGCTTTACTTGTTCATGCATGAGACATTCAAAATGATTTGAAAGAAAAAAGGAAAGCAGATTTGAGTCGATAAACATTTTCACTGTAACAGAAAGTGACTCACCCCATATTCCAGCTACAGTCAGTGTCCAAAGTTTCACTTGCTTTTTAACAATCTGCTTCTTCTCATCAATTTGAACACTCCCTCTCTCAAGTACATGTGTCCATCAGTCTATTCAGTCAGACCTGCTGCCATTACTGCCTGCACACCTCCATCACTCGCTCTCACGACTTTGTTTAACACCAACAGCTTGCACTTCTGCCTTTGTACTCTCATTTCCTAGACAGGTTTTTTTTTCTCTCTCTTCCTGTTCTCGTTTGCTTCACTCGTTCTTTTAAATTCTTATTTTCACACCTCGCCCATTTTCTGTCCCCCAGTCAGCTCTGATTTCTGCTTGATTTCTTCCTTTCCTTCATATAGTTTGGAATTATTTCGTGAAGGGGGGATAGTTTGTAGTACAAGTGGTGCCCTGCTGAATGTCAGTGTGTATGCGTGAGTGTGTGTTGGGGGTGAAGGACGACAAGATTCACTGCATCTGCACGCACACTGGTCATGAGTCCTCTTCACATAATTATTTAGACTACTTCAGATAAGGAGTCGGAGGCATCACATGCAGTGGTTCAGTGTAACTTTCTGTGTGTTACTGAATTTTATAGCTCAAAACAAACACATATTACTGTTCTGTATTAATAAATGTATTATTTATATTATCCATTCAACAGCAGCAGTATATAGTTCAGTTTTATTTGTATTATGAATGTAACAGCAGTAGTATAGAGTAATGTTTAACTCTGAATGTGTTGAGACAAACTTTAGTAGTAGAACTAGAAGCTGAAGTAGTAGTAGTCACATCAGCACTACAGGTACAGTAGTAGTAGCCTATTTTGAGCATTTTACAGTGTCTGGATCAGGGGTAGTGAAGGGGAGCTGAGGGACAGTCAAAGCCACATCAAAATGTTCTGAGTCATACCAAAAGAGGGAACTGCCAAACTATTCAAGTAGTAGCAGTAAACACTGCAGCTCCTCAACACCCAAGTAAAATCCCAGTGTCTTGCTTCTCAACTGCTGAGTAAAGTGAAGCTCCTTAGCATCAACCTTGGCTCTGAAGGCAAAATAAGCATTAGCACACCTCAATTTTCACAAAAATGGTCAAATGAGCCACTAAACATTTTAGGGTGGCACACCAAAACCATAAAGCCATGACTCAATTTATCAACCTATATAGGCAAGAGTTATGGAATGGTACAGTTACAGTTACTAATCATCTGATGTGCATAGACTAATGAAGCCCTTGTGAAAGTTCAGTCAGGAAGATAATACTTTTTCATGCCTAGACTGTAACTTTCTTCCTCACCCTGCCATTCACTCCTTGCACGGATGCTCACTCTATGTCTCTTGCTGTCAGTTTTCAGGGGTGTCAATCGAGTCATCACCTGTTCTGCAGCAGATCCACAATGAACCAATAGCACAGCGACACACCCTCTGTCAGCCTATCATCTTACAGCTCCTCATTTTAAATATGGTTCTTTTTCTGCCTGCAGTCCTTTCATGCTGCAGCTGTGAGCACCCTCTACCTCTATCACTGCCTAGTCTTCGCGAATTCAGTCTCATTCACCTCATTAGTCATCCACCACAAAGTCATCAGCCACCAGTGCCTAGACTTCAGAGATTTATCTCGGTGCCGCTAAGATGTCCCTCGATCACAAAATATCTCCCTCTGGTGTCCAAGTGCCAAAAACTTGTGTTAAATCTTATCAGCACAAATCATCTGTTAATCTGTACACTCATATTACAAATTAAACTATCTTTAGTCAATTATTCTGTCACTAATGACTGAAATCAGTGCAGTTGACATTTTGAGTTGTATGAGGGTGGCCGTGGACCCACCGCCCCTTTGTAATCACTGTATACCCACTATATGAAACATCACTATACATATACACACACAAACACAGTTGGAGCGACGCAAGGAAGTTAGGGAAAGACAGGGGAAGTGAACGTTACCTGAGTTAACAACAACTTTTTACGATACATGTAATACACACAGCCATTATCTATGATTAACACAATTGTAGTAACAAATGGAAGAAACATATGGAACATAAACATGACACAGTGACGCACATATTTACAGGGGATGTGTACAAACAGTCATAATGTCAAGAAATGGTTACATTTTTGGTTTTTGAGTTTTTTGCATGGAGACTTAATCTTCTCAGAAAGAATTGTGATGCATCTTAGAATCAATTTTACCCCCACCTTTAGTACTATATATAGTATATCATACATACATATCATTATATATACCTACACAAGCTACGCAAATTACGTAGTCTTTCTAATTACGTATTTTCACAGTCTTATAATTGAAAAGTTTTACGACAAACTCTGACTTACTTGACTTGCAAAATTATATTTTAAATTGACAAATATCACATGTGTAATTCATGGCACAATTCCAAAAGGATCCAAATATTATTTTTTCTGGCTATGAACTATCATATTATTATATTCCGAAATAAAGTCCCATGGTGGAAGACCGGTAGAGAAGGGTCTTTGTCTCTCTAATGGCAATAAAAAGTCTAAAAATAAATTACACACAGTACATTTAAGTGTTTGTTTTTTAGACTGCTTTTAGATCTAATATTTTTATAGAGAGTTTTTTAAATATATATATTGACCAAGCACTTCTGCTGGTAAGAAAAGTTGTTTGCACAAACTGTATGTGTGCAGCTGTATTAGCACAGGGGCTTGCTATGTAGCAAGTGCCTGGTTACTTTTATATTTCTCTGCATTTCTTTACCCAGCAACCCCCCAATCAGCTGCAGCCCCTTCAGATTCAGTGTTTGCCTCACAAATTTGGGGACCTGTGTTACATGTCATACCTGTCTCTTCCTTCGTCTCCTGTCTCCATCTTCACTGTCAAACTGTCCAATACAGGCAAAAATGCCTAAAGGTAATCCAAAAAAAAAAAGAAGAAGAAATGGTGTTTGAGCTAGAGATGCTCATAGATAGAGGTTCAACCGCAGATGAGTCAAACAGGGATGTGTGTGTGAATGAGTTTCATGCAGGGCAGATGTATCCTGAACACACATTAATGAATGTGTGTACACAGCAGTCACATTGTTGATAAGCTCACACATTTCAACATTACTTCTCTATTGCGTTTGCAATAGAGAAGTACACAGAGATGCACTGACAGCTACTATTACATTAGCTCTCCTCAGTGGATGATGATGTGTTAAAATCTGAGGCTCAAATTGTTTCTTAAGTAGCTGTTGTATCAGGGCTCTATGATTCTTATGTTACCAACTGAATTAGAATAAGAAGCGTTTTCAGTGGTATATCATCCTCCCCAAAACTAAAAGCTCTTCTTTGCATTCATTTTTGTATAATTACATAGTGTATAATGTATTAACCTAATGTTAACCTGACATTGAACCTGAGGATGATGAACCTAATGATGTTACATACTGCTGCGTTAAGAGAATGAGGAACAATAGAGTCATCGCTAGAGATAAGAGGAAATGAACAACACTTCGATGTGGCTAGAGATGACTATTAAAGGAACACAGCACACGCACGCACACGCACACACAGGCATTCAAGGTTATATGTTGACACGCACACACACTACAAATACAACATGTACAAACCCATGCCCAACAACAAAGATACACCTCAGATAGCTGTATGCTTTTGTATGTAAGAGTTCAAAGACTTCCTTTATGCAAAGGGAACTTTTCTGCTCCACACAAGGCAACATAGTTCTATTTTATATCATGCAGATATACTAAAAACACACTTGTTGCTGTCAAGTTCCTAACTTATGAGAAGCTTCTCAAATGCTTTGGCCAGAAGCATTCGGTAGTTAGTGATTAGCTAGCCATTAAGTTTTCAGTTGGACAGTTTGACAGTGAAGATCTATGTAACATCTATCATTTACAACACCTGCAATCAGTGAAAATCATACTTTCCCTCTGATGATGTTTTATGAAAATGAGTTAATCATTCCTCGAAACAGATATCTATTCAGACCCTTTGAAGCAAAAATAATGAAGTTCGCAGTTCTTCTTCCACTGCTATAACACTATAGGAGGAAGTGAAGTGCCAGTTAGTCATGGTGTGACAGAGACTGAGAGATAACACATTACACTTTGACATTAACACCAAGCCCAGTACATTTGATAGCACAAACACAACTACATCAGTGATTTCACTTTAATACAAAAACTTGATGACTGAATATATTTGTTGCTTTCAAATGAATATTTCCTGCAGAAAATGCCGGAAAATGTTGAAAAATGAGCTGAATACAAAAATAAAAAAACTGCATGAAAAGTATGTCTAGTATAGAATTACGATACTTGACCTTTTAAGTCATTATGAAATGCTTTATAATATATATAAGCACTCACATGTATTCATAATGCTGTATAACAATAATCATAAGTATAACAATACCGTGCTATAAGCAGATTACAACACATTGTAAGTGTGTTTATAATACATTAAAGATCAGGGCATCATTGAGAGTCAGCTTCGTTCTTCTTTTCAAACACACGTTCAACCAACTTGTTGTTTCGAGCCTTTTGACCATCAAGGCCTTCCAAAATCCTTAAATCCTTTAGGGTCACCAACAAATGCTGCTGGAACAGCTATGTGACCCACCCACTGGCTACATGACTCGCCCATCATACCTACACATCCAAAGACATCCACGATCAGCTCCCTTCGCCCCTTGGCCCAGAAGCAGAAGCCCCAAAGAAAAAAGCTAAGTTAGTGATTAGCTAGCTATTAAGTATTCAGGTAAAAGAGAGGTGGTAAAGGGTGGGGTAAGGGTAATGAATTATTTGACCTCATATTTATCCACTACAGTGTCATATTGTGGGCGTCACAATGATAGGTTTGTCTTGTACAAGTGGTGGGTGGATGCAGCGTAACCTAACTTTAAATACCTTGGTGCAGTTATGGACTCCCACGTGAGCTTCTGTAGAAATACTGAGTATATTTTCAAGAGATGCTCATAGCGGCTCTATCTTTTTAGGGAACTCAGTGGAATCGGTGACTGTCAGCAGATTTTAGAATTAGTGTACGAAACTATGGTTGAGAGTGTTTTAACTTTTCACCTCCCTGCCTGGTATGGTCATTTTAACTATGCATCCAAGACTAAACTCTCTTTTGTGACAATGGCAAGTAAAACAGTTGGCAAGCCTCAAAAGCAAAGAGTATAGTAGCTGATGGCTCCCATCCTCTCTTTAGCCAGGAGGCGCTATAGAGAAAGACAGACAATGAGCTGATTTGATGTGTTAGGTGTTTTATGACCTTGTATGTTTGTTTTACTGACTTTCTGTCTGCTTTTTACTGTGTTGTCTCTTGTAAACCCCTGGTGGACAATAAAGACTCAATTCCATTCTGTCCTATTCTAATGTCTCCCCTGTGTGGGGCAAACGTGCAAAAAGAATGAGAAGCATTAACATGGTTATTAGGTGGTCCTGTTGAATGGATCATTAAATGTTTACACCACTCCCCCAAACCTTATTGAAAAATGATTTCAATCGGCCAGTTTCTTCTGACTGAGGTGATTACTTGAGTCATTTTTATCCTGATTAGGCTATTGATTCTGCTTATGAGTGGAATATTAAGGTCCATGTTAATGCACTCACATCTTGTATGACATAATTTTATTTCACACATTCCATGTCTCTTGCATTTAGTATACATGGTTTCATGATATCATTCATAGCCTAACACTACTCCCTGACTTGTGAGTCTGAATTTTCTATCGGCTCAGTTTCGTTGGATTTAGGGGCATGTTTAAGGTGCGAGGCTAAACTCACTGGGAAACCACTGTCCCCAAAACACAAAGAAAATCTGAGTGATCCAAATGATATGAATATATCATTCAGACATTAGATCGAGCACAAGATGGATTTAACAGAAAACTTCCATATGTTTTGATTCAAATTTAAGGGTCAGCATTTTTAACCGTAAATACGGCTGTTGACAAATAGATGTAATCTCCTAACATCTCCTCGGAAATCAGATTTACAGACATGGGTTTAATCTTATCCCAAAGAATACATAGCCTACATAACAGGTAAAGCTAGAGAAAGAGCAGCAGTGAATCAGCTCACACAGACCTTGACATTGTAACTGAAAGAGGCAACAAGGGTGTGGCCAACCATGAACACTTCAACAGTTAAGCATGGCCTCTTGTGTGTTCACGTTCAGACTGGTCATTTACCTGAAGCAAAACAAACAGACAAACTTTTGTGGCTGCCAGGCCATCATAGATGCTTCAGTAAAGCTCATTCTGAATTGTGTAAATATGTTAAATAAAGTTTAAACACCATTAGCCAAGGCTAACAGTGTGACTGTCAATGTAACCATCAGCTGAATTTATTGAAAAGACAGCCTCCTTTTAATAAATGCAGTACTTCTCTCTTTGGGCATCTGTCTAAAGACAACAAAGCTCACTACGTCCACTGGTAAACCTCGAGTCAGTGGACAAAGAGGTTGAAATAAGAGGGGCCATCTTTTTGTCTTGCACAAAGAAAAGTGAAGCTACCTTTTGACCATTTCATTTTTAGATTAGCCTTTAGCATCACTTTAAAGAAGCAACACTGTTTAATTTCTCTGTTATTTACTGGTCTGAATATCATAGCTTCACATTCCAGATAATTACAATAGTTAAGTGTGTAGCTGTTTGATTTTAACGTAAATGAAAGATGCTGATAGCTTTCCTGTTCTTTCTTCCTCAGTAGGCCATCATCAACAGTAATGTGAATAGCACTATTGAAATGTGGGACATGTACTGGTTAATGTAGCAGTCAGGCAGGGCTGACGTGTGTTTATACTGTGGTACAGTTCGCATGATCCTCCTAATGTTCTTGGAGTGACCTCTATTGTTATTTGCATGACAGGGTTTAGTCTTCAGCTGCATTTGTATTTGCCAGCAGAACCCAGTGAAATGAGAGGCACGCAATATACAGCAACTGTGACTGTCTGTGGAAGTCCCTCTTAGGTTACAATGAGTGAACAACTGGACACCATTAAAGGACTGTGTGGGAAACATTAGTTACATCAGCGAGAAAAAAGAGACATGTTGTGATTTTTTATAAAGTTTGTCATTAAATCAAAAATTACCTTGACAAATTTCATGTCTTAGGAAATTAATTGACATTTTTCATCTTTGAATTCAACAAGCTTCTGTGGGTTTGATGAAATTTGGCCTCACTATAAAGATCAGCCCACTAGTACGCCTGATCATTGTCTTGGTTAATGTTAATGTACTTTCACCTCTGTTAAGCTCATATCAGTTTTTTTTATCTTTTTATGGGAGCTTTCGTTACAAGTTTGTGTGTTTATGAGCAAACACACATCATTCAATATTTTTCACTTATAAAACGCAGTAATACTGATGTTTCCACAGCAGTGACTGAGATCATATAACAGACTAAGATTTGACAGCAGCAGGAAAAAAGAGTCAAAGGTCCTGTAGTGTAGTCACCTCCAGGGGGCACAGTATGTCCATATCAGATACATTGTGGAAGTTTTTAATATGGTTTGGTTTTTGCAATGTCATCAGTGTCTTATGGGCCATATTTAGTGGAGCATGTTTGCACATACACTGTCCTACAGCATGCCAATTATAAGTCATTCTAATTAATTACACTGGAGTAGCGTTGTTCAAGACAAAACACAATTGGTCATTTCTTTGTTTGCTTGTTACTCTTATAGCTACTGTTTTATATCAGTATACATGAACTTTATAATTGTGTGTTGATACAGATTGATTTTAACTACCTACAATTCACTAAAGAAACAGTTCTTGCAGGTCCAAATCTGCCAAGTCAACAACCTTTTAGCATGATTAAAAGAAGACGTCTGTCAGTGTAACTGAGCTTTGCTCTGTCTGGCTTCATCAGAGAAGGAGACGGCCCAAGGGTGAGACCTAGAGCCCAGACAGCATCTTCTACTACTGTCTGGGAATACAGCAGGTACACACACACACACACACACACACACACACACACACACACACACTGTGTCACTGCTGTCTATCTTGATTCTTTCTATATGTTTGTTATTGATTCCATCATTTTTTTTCTCCTTTTCTTTGTACAGTATCTGTTCACGAAGGGCTGCACACAGAGCATCTTTACTGACGCGCTGTACAGTCGGTTTGCTGAGGAGGTGTGGTTGACCCTGTTGCTAGGTATGATGTATTCTTTTAACAGAAATGACTGGTTTTGTGAGCCTGAAAGGTGTGGACATCCAGTGGATATGAAATAAACTGCTGTGAAAGTGTTATTATTAGTCTTATTTTTAGTGAGATCACTCTGCTGATGGAAGGTTTAGACAGACCCAAGTCATCACAGCTGCACTGTTGCATTTTTCAAGTTTTCTCTTCCCTCATCTTACTGTAGTATTGTTATCATTTCATTTCTGCCGTTAGGTTGGAAATGTGTGTGTATCCCTAATGACATCTACCTCACATATTATCTCTACACAATCTCATCTGTAGTATTTCATTTACTCACTGTCATTCATGGTTTGGAGAATATTTCTCCGACCTCCATTTTCTCATCTGCTTAAAAGTCCTCCTAACAGTTTTTCCACCTTAGGAGCTCTATTAAGGTCTGAGAAGAATAACTTATACCTTTACAAGGACCTAGTCTGAACTTTAAGGGGAAATTCTAAGAAAACGTCACAGTTGTAAGAATTTTCTTAGAATTTCGTTACTAGGAGCAACTCTCAGCACGAGGAAGCTTTGTGAATACAGCCCCAGGTTATTTTGTTGTGTGTGAAAAACAAGAACACTTTTTTATCCTTCATTTTTATTGTAAGTGTGAACATAGTGGAAGAAAAAATAAAAGAAACTCTTAAAACGGGTATAAAAGTAGTGTTTTACATTAAAAGCTGTCGCTGAAAACAGAAACTGATGAATAGACACAAAAATATACAAACATAGATGTTCTAAGTGTCACACAGTTGAATTAACATTTAAAAAATCCTTAAACTAACAAATTTTATTTTAAAATATCTTTAATTAAACAGCTACAACACAGTGTAGTCCAGGATCAGAATGACCCCTCCATGTAGTATGCAGGGGATGAGTACAGCAAGTAGGGGTTGAGTTTACGGTCTGCTGAGGCAAAGCTGCTGTTCTCATGGGCCTGGCGGCGGTAGTATCTGCGGAGGGCAGGACTGCCAGGGTGGCACTGTCTCACATGGAGGAAGTACTCATCAGGGCGGCTTGAGGTGTAACCACAATCCTCACACACAAAGATCTTGGAGCGTCTCTGGCGGTAGGCATACTGTTGGTGAACGCCATGGATCTTCCTCATATGGGACTCCAGAGAGCAACGCTGAGTGAAGGCTTTCTCACATAGCTCACACTTGTAGGGACGGATACCTGCAGCAGGGGGAGACAAAAGAGAGGGTTTATTTTTCCTGTGCATGCTTGTGTGGATGTATTTATACATTCAGACTGGCACTGTTAGGTGTGTGACAAATCTTGCAACTAAGGCTACACCTGTCAGAGCGGCATCTAAAAGCATGCAAAGCACTAATAATCAATACATATATACGTCTGAAGACAAAAAAGAGACATGTATGAAAAATATTAAAAGGAAATGATCTTGAATCATTTAAAAAAAAAAACATCATAACATTTTATGGTCTTAAAGCTGATTTGTTTCTGGGGGCCTGTCTTTTGTACCTCGGCTCTTGAATCCATCTCTGATTGTAGGTTGTGGACTGATATGAGCACTAGCAGAGGTAGAATAATACTAAATACCTTTACTTACATACTGTTGCCTACTTAACTCCAATTGTAAGGACACGACAGACTGTTCATACAGTAAATTAAATTACCCAACAGTATTTAAAATATAACTTATTTTTTTTAATCTTTTCAAGCAAAGCATCTCTGAATATCTTGAACAGCCCTCTATAAATGACATGCATTTTTATCAACAAACCTAGGTCTTGTATGACTGGAGTGTGTTCGGTCAGTTTGCTAAATTGTGGCCAAATTGTTACATGTTATGTCAGTGGCAGTGTCTGCAATGTGAATCCATCTGGAATTTTCTGTCATGTTCCCAGAAAAGTTTGTCTTCAAGTGTACTAAAGAAACACATAACATGCACATAACCACTGATCTCACACAAAGGCCTTCAGGGGCAAACGTACACTATGGCTGTGATAACAAAAGGGGCTCTACAGGCTTATATTGCATTAAACATTGTATACATGTCAGCATATTTCAGATTTTAGGGTTTGCGCTAGCATTTTGGGGGGCTTCTGGTTGGAGTACTTTCATTGCAAGCCCTGTTTTATGATTCAGGATAGAAGGGATGGTGAATGATACTGAAGGATAATGGATAATGCATTAATTATTTTACTGTAACACACTACACAGTAACATATACATTTAATGCAGACTTCTGAAAAAATAATAAGCTTGTTTTAATGCACATGTGAGACTTAAACCATTATAATTAGAGAGGTGTTGTAGTGTTTCGGCCCGTCTTGACGGGATGCAATAAGTGTTATAAGCCACTAGATGTCACTGTTCTTGCTGTGTTTGGGGGTGAACTTTGAGCACAGAGGTTTACTGATATTTTTAGATTGCATTTCTAGTACTTTGATTTAATGCATTTTCTAAGGAAGCAGATAGGGTGCGTGTGTATGTGTGAGCAAAGTTCATTCCTAACCTGTGTGTGTTCGCATATGCCTCTTGAGGTCGAAGGTGTCGTTGAATCCCTTGCCACAGTATCGACAAGGATGTCGTTTGACCAGGCTGTGGCACTTCAGGTGTCGAGTCAACATCCGCTGCAGAGGGAATATCTTGTGGCACACTGAGCACACAAAGTCACCTGAACTGGGGGAAGACCGGGGACGAGGCTGGTAGAAAGAGAAAACCACTGAATATTAAAATGTGGATAACACTGGTCAGCATCAGGCACAATTTGTTGTCAAAACCTGCAGGAGGTACCAGGCTGTGCCGTCAGCCCTC
Source organism: Epinephelus moara (assembly GCF_006386435.1). Taxonomy (NCBI): domain Eukaryota; kingdom Metazoa; phylum Chordata; class Actinopteri; order Perciformes; family Serranidae; genus Epinephelus; species Epinephelus moara. The sequence goes on along the minus strand of NC_065508.1, from coordinate 34,401,653 downwards.
TGACAGGATACACCATTCTCTAACTCTTACCTAATGTTTTTTAAATCAGCCTTGAAATGCTACATGCACTCAAGTGACGAGCAGATACGCTGCTGCTTGAAACAGCCATATATGTATATTGTATCAGCTTAGGCTTTACTACTATGGTTAGCCCCTTTGATTTCACCTGACTGGAAACACAGCACTCAAGCTGACACTGCTGCTCATCTAACTCAACTAGTCACCAGTCCACTAAATATTGGATTCCAGTCTAGTCCATTTCCTACTGTAAGGTTTCTTTCCAGGCTGTCAGCAGCCCTACTCACAGCAGTCACTAGCTAATGCTACCTAATGTATGATTCTTACCCATACACAGCAACAAGTGCCACAAGTTAGGTGGCAAATTGTATGGAAGCCAAGTATACTTGGTTGTAATACAGGAGTGACACTATACTTCACAAGAAAAGTCTGACCTTACCTTCGCTCTGCTAACCAGTGCCAGTGCATTGGGATGGTAGAAGGAGCCACGTAACATAAGTGTGGACCAGTTCGGTCTGGCATCAGCTCCCGGTCCTCCTGATCCTGCCAAAGGTACTGATAGTCTCATTCCAGCTGCTGTCCCACATCCTAACACTCCTGACTGAGGCACAGTTGTAGGCTGTTGGATGTCACGACTGCAGGATATCTGCTCCACAGCAATGTCACTCACTAAAAAGAGATAAAATGAAACAGTTGTGTGCCTTGTAAGTAAATAAAAAGGGTCAAATTACGTAAAAATGGTACTGCTCATCGGAGATAAATCAACTTTGATGTTACTGCTTACACTTCACAGCTGAAAATGTATCAAATTCTTACCTGCTGTATTATCTTCTTTCCATTCAAGCTGTTCTGGCTCTTTCCATTGCCACGCTCCACACGCCCCACGTTTCTTTTTTACAAGGAAAGACCTCGGCATCCTTTGAATTCTATCAATCTGAATTATCTTTTTCTTTGACTTCTGTTGATGGTATCTCACCCCGACCTCTGATCCTTGCTCTCTTTCTGCTTTCAGTTTTACAAACCAGCCTGCTACCTTATGTCTAATCCTTACATCCAACCCTCATCAATGGACAACCTGCAGGTACAGTATCCCAGCAAAATCACAGCACTCATTTCCATAACACTACCTGGGAAGAGTGGTGAAGGTTTGAAGCTCTAGTGACGGGGGGGTATGAAGTTCGGTGTTTTGACTGGAGTACACCTGTGTAGACTGTGCACGTGCGCCATTTTAACTGGTCCCCCACTGGTTTTGCATGTCAGGTAGTGAGAATCCGGGGAGCTTCACATTCAAGTGGCCCTTGGCATGCAAATTTTTGCCTCGGACCAAGCCCTGGCCCCAGACAAAGGGCACAGTCTGAGTAACAGGAGCAAGTACAGAAGAGCCACAGCCTTAACTGCTAGGTAAATCAGCCCTTTCTCTTTTTTTGAGTCTCTTTCTGTTTCAATTGTTTGGTGGGATTACAGAGCTTCTAAAAATGCACACAAAGGCCATTCAGACACACATTCAAGCAACTGCTTCTGTTGACTGTGTTCTTTACATGATCGCACATACATCATGGTACTTTCTCTTCTTGTGATCAATTATTTAGATAATGCAAAGTTGTAGATCATCAAGCACTGGGGGGGACAGGGAACAGGAGTTGGTCAGCAGAACTGACAAAATGACGAGAAACAAAAAATGCAATAAATATTACAATAATAATGATAACTATAAATAAATGTAATACAAACAAGGAAAAAATCGAGATAAAGACAAAGAATAAAGTCGGATAATTAAAAAAATATGGAATTAATATCAATGCAACAATCAATAATCAAAACAACCTCAACACAGAATGTAATTATTAGCAAATCCACTGTAGCAAACAACCACATCACAACAAAGACACAAAAGAATGAATGCTAACATACACATACCATTAAACTGTACACGTGCAAGTACATGTACCTGTTCAGAAAGGAAATAAGGTCAAGGCAAGGCCAAAGGTTGGATTGAGTTAAGCTCCTGGATGATTTCTGTAGCTTCAGACCAGCTATTGACAATGTCAGCTCTAACCTCAGTAATTCTGCTAGAAGACCTCTCAAGTAAAAACATATGAAAAAAGTTAACTAGATTCTCTTCATGACAGTCATGGGTTTGAACCAATTTTTAATAATGGTTTTCTTAGCAGCAGTTGAGACAGCTAATATTATCTGTTTCTCCTAAAGCAATCACAATATATTCAGATAGTACTCAATAAGCTAAAAGGAGCTTCACCAATGGTCATTCAATAATGTTATTCATATATCATGGTACTTTTTATCCTGTTGTGTTGTTCCCTAGCTGTCACCAAGTGCATGTTGGAATAGGCAGCAGTCCTTGCAGTGCTGGTCCTAGCACATTTGGCACCCCAGGCCTATGCCGCCCCCCGCCCCCCCCCCTCCTGTGGGTGCACCTATATCGCTTATAAGAAGATATGCCACTGAGCCCCTGCAACCTAAACAGAAAAAGGTGATGTAGAAAATGGATGGATGAATTAATTAAAATGTCCAAAACCGTGAAATAATAATAATATGTTACTTACTAATGATGACATCATCAGGGCGAGACGGGAGTAACTAAACGTGCTCCAGTCGACCAGCAAACAATGTATTTTTTATAGTGATCTTCTACTGCTTGCTTACTAATTCTTGTGTTTTTGGTGTCCGGAACATCTGTATCGCCAAAACTGACCATTAAAGTGCCAGTCCATCGGACAGAAACGGGACTCTCACCTAAACACTGTTGGCAGTAAAACTACCATCATGCCGACAAAGGAAGGCGACACCACTACAAACACTGCGGATGATCAGCTATCCAGAGTTGATATCAAAGATATAATAAGCAAGCAGATGGACATCCTATTTCTGGACACCAATTTTGTCAACAAAATCAGCAAAATATTGATGGATTCCCTCATCGAACCTGTTAAAAAGGCCATCGCAGAGTCTATCACAGAGACGGTAAAGGAAACCATACAGTATGAACTAAAAGACACGGCTGATAAACTATGTGAACTGCAACATAAGTATGATGATTTGATTGATAACCTCGATGAACAAGAACAGTACTCTCGACGAAATTGCCTTATTGTCTTTGGTGTACCTGAAAAGAGAGATGAGGATATAACCAAAGTCGTTTGTGACATTTTTAAGACCAATCTCAAGATAGAGGTGCAGCCTACGGAGATTGACAGGAGCCACCGCCTTGGTCAAAAGCCTGAAAACCCGAAGGTTAAACCGAGGGGCATTACTGTCAAGTTCAAAATATTATGTTCGGGACAACGTTTCCAATGCGAAAAAAGCACTGAAGGACTCTAAAATGCAAATTTTGGAGAACTTAACGACCAAGAGAGTGAAACTGTTGGCTGATCTCCGGGAAAAACACAGGAATAAACTGGCTGCCAGTTGGACTCGAGATGGGCGCATTCACCTGCTGACACACAAGAGAAAACTGCACGTTATCAGTAGACTATCTGACGTCAGTAAGTTGTGCATCATCTGAACTCTAGACACAAATGACTTTGGACTACCTGATCACATATAGACTACAGTATTATGCTGTTGTTTGCTGGATTTAAGCAGTGTTTGGAAGATTTCTCTGGCCCTTGTACTTGTACTGGACATTGAATTGATTCTTAAATATCTGTTTTTATTCTCTGTAGAAGTAGTTAGGGAATGGAACTTAGATTAGTTTTTAGTAGAGTAATAGGCAGTAACATGAGGTCTTGTATTTTGGTCTTAGTTCTTTTCATCAGTCACCCAACATTGAATTATTGTCTCAAGTTTACATTGTATGGGATCAAATGATTTAGATTGTACTGTAGATTATGATGAATTTGAACAGCTTTGCCTCTACAATGATGGGAAACTAAATTGTAGGCAATTTTTGCCAGACCAGATGAAACACTTAAATCATAATAATAACTTTTCATTGTTGCACCTTAACATTAGGAGTCTAAACAAGCATCATGATGCCCTAGTTTCCCTCTTAACAAGTATAGACCAGAGCTTTAATGTCATTGGCTGCAGCGAAACCTGGCTAAATGAAGGATCTTATATGGACATCCTTAATCTTGATGGATATAAATTATACAATAAAAATAGATCTGGTAGATCAGGAGGAGGAGTCTGTTTGTATGCAGCCTCTGATCTCTCAGTTAGCATTTGTGATGAATTTATTATTGCCAATGGTCACTCTGATTCTCTTTTCATAGAGATAGATGTAAAAAGTAGTAAAAACATTATAGTTGGGGAGTAATTTACAGGCCACCAGACTCTGATATTGACATCTTCAAAATTAATTTAGAAAAACTCTTATATCGCATAAACAAAACAAATAAAACATGTTTCATTCTCGGGGACTTTAACATAGACCTCGTTAAGGATGATACTATGACAAATGACTTTATTAATATTTTACAATCCTTTTAATTTTTTCCTACAATCAATACATTCACTAGAGTTACAGAGTCTAGCAGGACAATAATCGACAATATCTTCACAAATTCTCACAAAGCTCCTATAGATTCTGGTATAATATTCTCAGATCTAACAGATCATTATCCTATTGTTTTATTCACTGATCTTGTTAAGAAAGTTGATGATTCCCCCACCAAAACTAAAGTTAAGGTCTTAAATGAAAAATCTTTACAAAAACTATGTGCAAACCTGTGAACTAAAACCTTTACAAAAACTATGTGCAAACCTGTGAACTAAAACGTGGGATTCTGTCTATAATTGTAAGGACACGAATACTACATATAATGTACTAATTAAAGGGCCAGTGTGTAATATTTGGCATCGTTTATTGTCAAATCTGAACACAATGCCACATTTAGACAATATCTCAAAGGCAATTGTTTGAACTCTCTTTTCCTTTGGCCAACTGATAGAGACGAAGTGATGAAAATTGTTACGAAAATGAAGAGCTTGCACACAGCTGGTGTAGGTAACATTTGTAGTAAAATTCTTAAAGCTATTATAAGTGAAATTTTGGAGCCGCTGGTCTACTCTATCAATCTCTCCTTACTCTGTGGAGCTGTGCCTGATATGACAAAAATTGCAAGAATTGTACCAGTGTTTAAGTCGGGGGATAAAAATGACTTACATAATTATAGACCCATATCTATTTTACCTGTCTTCTCCAAGGTACTGGAGAGAGTTGTCTATAGTAGACTAAGTGACTTTTTAGAAAAATCCATCCATCCACAACAGTATGGCTTTAGGAAAGAGAGGTCCACCTCTATGGCGATTCTGAAACTCTTGGAAAAAATTTATGATTGTATTGATAAAGGCGAGTTAGGCATTGGAGTTTTCCTTGATTTGTCAAAGGCTTTTGACACGATTGATTTTGAAATTCTTTTAAATAAGCTTCAATATTATGGTGTCAGAGGTACTGCACTCAGTTGGTTCCGTAGCTACGTTTGGGAAGAAACAATATGTCTCTATATCAAATCACAAATCTGAATGTAGAACAGTAGAATATGGTGTACCCCAGGGATCTATCCTAGGACCACTCCTCTTTATTTTATATATAAATGATTTTATACATTGTTCTAACATTCTACACAAAGTTCTGTTCGCAGATGATACGAATTTATTTTTGTCACACAAGAACATAAATGATCTGCAAAAGAATCTCAATGATGAACTGATCAAGGTTGATACATGGTTAAAATGCAATAAATTATCTCTAAATATAAACAAGACACACTTTATATTTTTCCGATCAAACAGAAACCGGAGCAACCTTGAACTTATTGATATTAAAATAAATGACAGTCCTATTGAGAGAGTGAAGTCCACTAGATTCCTGGGAGTTCATATGGACGAGTTCGTAAATTTCAGGGGCCATATTGATGTATTAACTAAGAAATTATCAAAATATGTTGGATTATTTTTTAAGTTGAGGCATTTCTTACCTGGTGAAGCACTCGTAACATTATATCGGTCATTATTTGAGCCTCATCTTAATTATTGCAATATTATTTGGAGCAATACATTTCCCAGCCACCTAGGAAAATTAATAATTCTGCAGAAGAAAATCATTCGTGCCATGTCTTGGTCTAAATTTGATGCTCCTTCTGACCCGCTCTTTCATCGTTATGGCCTTCTGAAAATTACTGAACTTAATACTTTTCATATTGCTTGTACTATGTTTTGTGTTGTTAATAAGCTGAACGAAAGACTTTGTGACCTGATTCCAATTTCCTTTCCTCCGCATTCATATCAGACTAGGAAGAAGCATTTTATCAGGGGAAAAAAACGGAAACTTAAATGTACCAGCCTCAGTATTGTTTGTAAAGGTCCACAGGTATGGAACAATCTTGGTAAAGACTTGCAAATGTCCCCATCTATACTTGTTTTTAAAAATAGACTAAAGAAGCTTCCTAGGGTGTCCCATTTCACATAAGATAACTACAAAAATGAGTATGTTGTACATGATTTTAATTGATGTGTGAATAAAAGAAATGATGATGATGATGAACTTTTATTTCTGTTGAGAAATTATCCAGATGAACAATGACAAAGCAAACTGCACAACTTCGTCTAATTGTCTGCACAGTCAGTGCATGCTAAAGAGGAAAATGAACTGCGTGCCTCTCATTTCACTGGGCTCTGCTGGCAAATACAAATGCAGCTGAAGACTAAACCCCGTCATGCAAATAACAATAGAGGTCACTCCAAGAACATTAGGAGGATCATGCGAACTGTACTGCAGTATAAACACACGTCAGCCCTGCCTGACTGCTACATTAACCAGTACATGTCCCACATTTCAACAGTGCTATTCACATTACTGTTGATGATGGCCTACTGAGGAAGAAAGAACAGGAAAGCTATCAGCATTTTTCATATATGTTAAAATCAAATAGCTACACACTTAACTATTGTAATTTGTCTGGAATGTGAAGCTACGATATTCAAACTGGTAAATAATAGAGAAATTAAGCAGTGTTGCTTCGTTAAAGTGACGCTCAAGGCTCATTTGGGAAGTCTTCTCTGCAGTTCACAACATTTAAGCTTTCACAGATAATCACATTATCTGAAGACATAATATTTATTTATGTAGGTCCTAAGTGTAAATGTCTTCAGACAGAGTAAATAAATGTGTCTTTTGGTAATAAATCTCTTTATACTTGAGAATGATATGTAGTATTAGCATTTCCTAAAATGCCTGCTGAGACTGTTGACTGTACCGTGTGTTGTTGCCCTACGGAGCTGCGCTCTAACTGTATGCAAAGCACCAGTCCGTGTGCTGCAGCATGGAAATTAAATGGTAAAAAGGTAGCTTCACTTTTCTTTGTGCAAGACAAAAAACTGGCCCTTCTTATTTCAAGTTCTTTGTCCACTGTCTAAACAAGTGTGCACAAGATAAATAAGGTTTTTTTTGTCTTTCTCTGGGGGTTGGGGGTTGGGGGTTGGGTGAGGGGCACTATTTGAATACTTACGCAGTGTCATCTTTTTGTAGGCTATGACTCAGACCATTTTAATGTGGCTTTCACTGCCCTTCAGCTTCCTACTCTCTACCCTCTACTCTTCCCTTACACTACTCCTTAAGTACTCAGTACAGGCTACCACTACTGTACCTGTAGTACTGATGCGACTTCTACTACTACTTCAACATCCAATTCTACCACTACTGTTGCTAATCTTGTTTTGATTTAATTTCAACACATTCAGAGGTCAACATTGCTCTATATTACCAAGCAGAAATCAGAGCTGACTGGGGGACAGAAAATGGGCGAGGTGTGAAAATAAGAATTTAGAAGAACGAGTGAAACGAGAACAGGAAGAGAGAGAAAAAACCTGCCCAGGAAATGAGAGTACAAAGGCAGAAGTGCAAGTTGTTGGTGTTAAACAAAGTCGTGAGAGCGAGTGATGGAGGTGTGCAGGCAGTAATGGCAGCAGGTCTGACTGAATAGACTGATGGACACATGTACTTGAGAGAGGGAGTGTTCAAGTTGATGAGAAGAAGCAGTTTGTTAAAAAGCAAGTGAAACTTTGGACACTGACTGTAGCTGGAATATGGGGTGAGTCACTTTCTGTTATAGTGAAAATGTTTATCGACTCAAATCTGCTTTCCTTTTTTCATTCAAATCATTTTGAATGTCTCATGCATGAACAAGTAAAGCTGTGCAGAACAGAACTGCTCCCTATCAACTCTGCACTACACGTTCTTAACAAGCTCTTTAGTTCTGACTACGTTTCCTGCTGTGTGCGAGTGTCTCGAGCTCAAAGCAGGTGTTCAGTTTTTACAGTTGTCACATATAAAAGGAAAATATCAGAGCTCTGTTATCTGTATTTTCTGTGGAGAGGCTATTTCATGAAATCCTAAAGAAGATTTGGAGGGCTAATGACTTTGAGAAGTTAGCATACAGTATATCACTGAAAGTGAAATAATGTAGTCCACATGAGGAAGCATTGTGCTGAGCACAGGAAGTGCTCAAAACATGACATGAAACCTTTCTGGCAGGAAGTTCATATTTCCCACAGGCTAGACATAGCAGTAGCAAAGTAGACTAAATTAACTTATTGTCATGATGCTTCATAGAGTATAGAAATAAGAATCTGCAGTACTGCTGCAAACATATCTCTGTTTTCTATTTCTTTAACTTTTCCTGAAACATTTAAACTTATTCAATACAAATACATTTTACAATACAAGTATAGCACAGGCCTGCTTGCATGTAAGTATCCTGTGCCAACTGTATATACAACCTGAGAGATAATTTTAAAGAAAGTATGCACAAAATACGTGAATACATCTTTGTCTAGGTATTTTTACAGTGGTTGAATGTAACTAAGTACATTTACAGAGGCTCTGTACTTCAGTACAATTATGAGGCACTTGTACTTTACTTGAATATTTCCATTACATGCTATTTTATAGTTCTATGTCACTACATGTCAGAGAGAAATACAGTTTTGTATGTAAAACCTGAATCTGCAATGGCTATGTGGCATAGATGCATGCGACTGGTGTTGTCTTAATGCATCCCATGATAATGCAGCATTGAGTGACAGACCTGCTACACCATGGAAAGATGGCAAGAAATATCAAGGGGATGTGTAGTTCAGAAATACAGCAGTAGTGCTCCCATACAGCATGCAGCAAAAGGCCAAAGGTTGGACTCGAACCCAGCTCATGGCTAAGGCCTCAGCTTACATTGGGCACACTCCGTTCTCTGTGTTATTTTCACAAAGTAAAAACAAAACAAAGTGAAAACAATACTGGCCCCTGCTGCGTTGTCATGTTTGGTAAATATGAATATTCATGGATTACCTCTTTAAATCCAGTTGTCCATTCCTGCAGTACTACCACACTACATATCACACTACACACTTCTATTGTTGCTCCACACTTCCTTCCACCCGATGTTCTTGTACTCTGCATCTCATCATCATTTTCTCATCATGTCTCCTCCCCACAGTGAGTCCAGTATCTGCCAAGTGAGGGCGACAGTCATGATGTATGATGACGGCAACAAGCGTTGGGTGCCGGCGGGATCTGACAGTCCTTCCTTCAGCCGCGTCCAGATCTATCACAACCCTGCAGCCAACACCTTCAGAGTGGTGGGCCGCAAAATGCAGGCCGACCAGCAGGTACAAGACAAGTGTACACAGACACACAGACACACACACACACACACACACACACACACACACACACAGACAATCACCTTCAAGTGTGCTGGTTGTACACACATAGCACAATCTCTCTGATTGAATATCAAGCCCATCAAACCTCTGAAAGGTCATTAAACACATAAAGTTTGCTCACTCCAAGCTCAGAATTATAATCTATGAAACCACTGGACTTCAAGTGGAGAAGTTTAGTCTCACCACCTTCTTGCTATGAGCTGATCATTTCCAAATATGAGAGCAGGTCAACAATAGACATCAGATGCTCACTATACTTTTAAACAATAACTCATCACTGAGAAAAGTCACAGCTTGTACCTGCACTTTGAAATCTTGTTCTGTAGTCAGGCTGAGACCAGTACCCCATTGTGGCCTCTTACTTCCTACTAGACTCAGACACAGACATGGACACGGACACGGACACGGACACGGATACAGACACGGATACGGACACAGACACTGACACAGACACAGACACACAAGGAGGAGTAACATTTGGGGCGGCAGTAGCTCAGTCCATGGGGACTTGGGTTGGGAACCGGAGGGTCGCTAGTTCGAGTCCCCATCCGGAGCGTGGACTGGTGGCTGGAGAGGTGCCAGTTCACCTCCTGGGCACTGCCGAGGTGCCCTTGAGCAAGGCACCAAACCCCCCCAACTGCTTGGGGCGCCCCACCAAGGGCAGCCCCCTCACTCTGACATCTCTCCACTTTGTGCATGTATAGGTCCTGTTTGTGCGTGTGTGTCTTTCGGACCTGTGTGTAATTGACAAGCAAGAGTGAAAACATTGAATTTCCCCTCAGGGGGATTAATAAAGTAAATAAACTTATAAACTTAAACTTAAAAACACACACACACACACACACACACACAAACACATCAGCACATGTGAGCACGCACAAGCACAAACAAAGTTGATGTGATGGTTTTTTTCTGTTGTTATCAGCTGGAAATGATGTTTTTGAACAATACAGCATCATCACCATCTAGTGGATTTTAGTCACGTTGTAGGCAGATGCAGAGAATAACCAGCCCGTTCTCATTTCAACAAGGCCACCAGTGTCAGATCCTGATGCACAAGGCACTTGGATTATTTTGTGCCATTTTTTTCATAGTACAGGTAGGGGGGGCAGGGAGGGGACAATATGCAGCAAAGGGCTGCAGGTCGGTAAACCCATCCACAGCAATGATGTAGTATAACGAGCTAGAAAGTCTTCATAAGGTGGCAGGGAGGGGTGGTGGTTGGGCTTAACAAACATAGGACTTTCACCCAGGAGATCATTGTTTGTATTTGTTATTTTAAAAAGACAAAATGCATGAACATCAAAGACTAACACTGAAGGAGTACCTAGAGAGCATCATAGTTTGAAGCAAAGGGCTACTGGCCAAGCAGCCATATTTGTTAAGGTGGGACCGAGAACGTGTTGGAACCACATATAGTATATTACTTACAACTTACAGTCTGATACAAGAAAGCGTGAAATAACACATCTGGCCTCTCTGTCTGAATTGCACTGAATTGCATTGCATTGTACAGATGTTCATGAACTTATAAGCAATGACCTCCAAAGTCTCAGATTATCAATACAGTCACCATGCTGTGCGTCCTGTTCCTGCCAGGTGGTGATCAACTGTCCCATTATCAAAGGGATAAAGTATAATCAAGCCACACCAAGCTTCCACCAATGGCGGGATGCTAAACACGTGTGGGGGCTGAACTTCAGCAGTAAAGAAGATGCTACTCTTTTTGCCAACTCCATGATGCATGCATTAGAGGCTCTCAGTGCACCAGCAGGCACAGGTAAACATTACAATGCAAGAGGGTGCATTAGATTCAGGTCAGGCAGTGTGAAGTGTTTCTGTGTTAGTTATGTTGTGATCTTTATGTTGTGACTGTGCATGATTGTCTTTTTAACAGTAACAGCCTAACTCTGAAATCATAAAAAGGTCACCAGAGGATTTTGCAAATGTTTCTATTTTTGTCATAGTCCTGCTGTGTTAATACATTTTTGCTATGTTATGATATAGCTGTTACTGAAATATGGTTAGAAAAAACATCCATCATCAAGCATTATGTTGAGTGCTGTGCTCAATTAAAGGAGTAATCAATTATTTCTAGTCAGTGACAAATTACCGTGAGCTAAAATCAAATCTGATTATTTCTTCACATCAAAAGTACTTGTACATGTTGAAATTTCATCAGCTTGATTTCACCAACTACAGTGTATATAATAAATGTAATATATGCTCTCACAGTGGATGTGATGCTCTAGTTAAGTCTGGTGTTCTCTGGACTCCAACCCTGCTGGCATCTACTGTTTTCATTAAATAGTCTTGATTCAGAGGAACTCGCTTGTCAATTACACACAACAATGTTTTTGCTCAGGCCCGGCTCAGAATGGACCCTCTGCCCAGGAGCTGGAACAACAGAAAAGGTACTGTTCATTATAAATGACACTGAGGCTACAGCTACTCTTTATTTTTTATCATTATCATTGATTGTTGTTTTGATGTTATTTTCTTCAACTAACTGTTTAATACTTTGAAAAAAGCCACCATGTTCAAAAGACAGAAAAAGCCAAATATACACACAAAACAGCTTTTAAAGGAACAGTGTTTAAGATTTAGGGGGATTTAGTGGCATCTAGCGGTGAGGACTGCACATTACAACCAACTGAAATCTCTCCCAGTTAGAATTCCCTCAGTGTTCATATTCAAGGAGGTTTATAGTGGGAGTTGAATTATCCACAGAGGTCTCCTCCTTCCAAAACAAATGCACCCGGACATTTAGACCAGAAAACACTGAATAAAGCAGTTTAACAAAAAAAAAATCTGGGTTTTTCCAACGCTCTTGTCAGGGGGGGGCTGCTAACTATGGTGGTTGATGGGGTAACACAGATGGCCCTATCTAGAGCCTGTGTTTGGCTTGTCCGTTCTGGGCTACTGTAGAAACATGGCAATCTCTGTGAGTGAGGAACCAGGATTATATTTTCAGGTGATTATACACAAAAGAAAACATGCATATTATATCATATTCCATTTCTGCCAATACATCTCCCTAAATCCTACACACTGGGCCTTGCTGGGATTTTAACAAAAATTAGAATTATTGGTCTCTGTCCAGACTGGAGCAACAGAGGCAGGAACAGCAGGAGAAGGAGCGCCTGGAGAAAGCCAGGCAGGCCTCCGCTGCCGTGTCTGCTCCACCCGCCCCAGCTGCCCCACCGGCACCCCCACCACCTCCAGGGCCGCCACCTTCCTCAGGACCGTGCCCACCTGCACCTCCGCCACCACCAGCTGGGGGTGGGGGTGGACCTCCACCTCCGCCTCCACCTCCACCTCCACCACCTGGGGGTGGAGGTGGAGGTGGAGGTGGAGGTGGAGGTGGAGGCGGAGGCGGAGGCAGAGGTGGAGGCGGAGGTGCAAATGATCTTGCTGCAGCTCTGGCAGGAGCCAAACTACGTAAAACAGTCAAGGTAGTGTACACCACCAGTGCAGTCACAACCATGCACAGCTGCTCAGTATAAGACTGAATAAAAAGATGTAGCTTGGCACAAATGACGGAGGTTTTTGGTTTCCATGTCTACATTAATGACAAACTGAGTAAGCTGATCAATAGAACAAATTCTTTTCAAAATAGTCAGTGGAGGTGTTTATGTGTATCCAGGATGAGGGAGGAGCAGGAGCCCCACCCCCCAAACCAGCACCCTCATCTGGTGGAGGTGGAGGAGGTTGTCTCATGGGAGAAATGAGTGCCATCCTTGCTAGAAGGTACGTTCTTACTTAAAGAGACAATCTGTATAAGACAAATATGTCTGTGATGATCTGATTGGCACTTTTGAACATCTATAATAAATGTTTTAAATAGGAGGAAAGCTGCTGATAATCCTGCTGAGAAAAAGGTGGAACCTCCCAGTGTAAGTTTCCTGTCAGTGATTTCATGAACATTGATTTCCTCTCATTATTCTGTAATATCTGTAGAATGAACAGTGAGATTTAAGATATGAGTGGATGATAACCTTGGTTCATGTCTGTACGTGACTACAGGAGGATTCAGACTCTTCAACATCAAAATTCTCAGGACCAGCAGGTGAGTAATGTCACTTCCCTCCTCCTACAGGACTGTAATAAGTGCTGTAATAAATGGGCTTTCATTTATTAGTATCTCCTCGTTGTCACACTACATAATACTGTGAACAGTTCTCAAAAAACAAAATGAGCTATTCAGATTTAGACTTTATTGTCCCTGGGGGAAAGATTCTTTTTCCCAGCACTGTACATTATACATTTCTTCTTTGTCGACAACCAATACATTGACACAACTTTGGAATAATGTATACTTCATATATTAACAAATCTTCTCTGGTATGAAGACTTGGAATACATTTTAGGATAAAAAATGTGCTGTACTAATACATATATTCGTATTTTATCAGAAACCAATGGAAAGCCCAAAGAACAATCTGCCACCATTCCAAGGTGAGTTCGATCCATTACGCTTGCTCTATCCTGATGATGGATCATTACATCACATTATGTTCCACAGACACCCATCATATTTCAGCCTAGTCTCATAAACACACAAACTAAGTATAAAGAGCAAGAAAGTGTGCGTAGGGTGTGGACTTTCTACCAGGAGACTGCTTTTCATGTCCCATGTGAAACCAAAAGTCATAACAGTTATGTGACGTTATGGACTTAATGTAACTACACCAAAGTCTTTACATAGGAGTCCTACCTTACGTACATTTATGTCACTTATGTCCGATAGTTATTTTAACCAAAACCACTATCATTTCCAAAACAACTTCGGCTTTGTCCATTTTATGTATTTCTGGGAGACTGCGTTGCATATTTGGAGCTGAATAACAGCCTCCCCTGAGCCATTCATGCAAATTTAAAAACCCAATCACAAACTGCTTTAAAGGACTTGCATGTTTTTACAACAGGCCCAAATCCTTAACCAACAATCAAAAGGACTCCAGTCCCAGCTCCTCCACATCTCCCTCCTCTAACTTCACCACTAACCCCCTCCACATCTCCCTCCTCTAACTTCACCACTAACCCAGTGTCCAGGTATCACTCCCCTCTCTGTCCCCACCTGCCGCCAATGTTCTCTACTGTCTCGAGGTGCTACTTCTCAGCGCTCTCTGGTTTGTACGCTGCTGCCTACATTACAATATAAACCTGCGAAATGAGCTCTGTGCTGGTATGACCGATATTTTCGATTGTGGTGTGCTGCTTGCAAATGACTCGCTACAGCAAATTTAGCACTCGACATTTGGTGGTTTTTATCTGAGGCTGCAGTTAAAGAGACTGAAACTTGTTTCTCAGGTGCTTTGGTGACAGTCTTATGCAACATGTTGCCATGATAGAACCCTGCAACTGCATTCACTAGTTTTCTTTCTTGACAGCATGAACATAAATCATTAGGTCTGCCTAAATTCTAACTGCTTCACTGACGTGTTCAGATGTCTTTATAAAGACTTGAGGAAGTGGTCAGTCTTACTAAAGTATGAGCAGTTGTTAGGATGATGCAAGATTACATTTACTGTTAACTGTTGACTGCTGCTGCTCTGTCTCTGCCCTTCTCTCACTTTTATACTCACTTTTTTCCAATATGTATTAAGTGCTTTTGGTTGTTTTTGTCTGAAATAAAGTATGCTGCTGCTCCTGGCCCGCTCTCATATGGAAAAGACCTTCTTGATTTCAAAGAGTGTGTTTGGCTGACTGTAAACGTGGGTCTTTTTCTTTCTTAGAATGAAGGTGGTAAAAAAGAACTCCGACGGTGCGGGAAGTGATATTGATATGGAAAAAATCAAACAGGTTGGTTCCTCTACTTGAACACACAACAATATCCAATATCAGTAAAGATCTGTGTTATGACTTTTTCACAGCAGAATATTAACTTTTCATCTATGAAAAACACATCTGTTGTGGCTTCTGTGTAAAATAAAGAGAGATGTAAGCACAAAGGAGTAATGTTATCAAAGGCAGAACAGGCTGCAGTTAAAAAAGTCGTAACTTTCTTCCCAGGATGTCACTGTTGTGTCATGTTACCACATAGAGCTTTCAGGCCGTTTGCTGAAATACTGATTGGCTTCAGTTATGATGTAGGATTTTTTATGTAAGAACATTTTAACACCAAGGTCTCATGGCATGTATGTGTGTTTGAAGGAAATTATTGAAGAGGTGAAAAAAGAACTTCAAAAAGTGAAGGAGGAGATTATCACAGGTGAGTTCTAACTTGTATGCTGCCTATTGTCATTAGCACAGGTGAGTTCTAACTTGTATGCTGCCTATTGTCATTAGTTTATAAAGCTTGTATAAACTATTAACATTTTACGTTGTTATGTCATGTCATGTTATGTTATACCTGTGTATTACTCTTCTCTTCTTTTCCAGCACTGATCCAGGAGCTGCAAATGCAAAAGGGTGAAGACTCTTGAAGACTTCAAGAGAATAATAGATATGAATGTTTCATCGTGCATGAGAAATTGTGTTTCATTGTTTCTTCTTCATATGTTCGCAGAAGAGCTCAATGGATACTGGATTTTTTAAGGCAAATACAGATATTGATATTTATAAGTAAACTGAATCTGGTTAAGATATGTTGGCTGATGTTAATTTTTTTTTAAATGAAGACATAATATTCACAATAATATTTGAGAAGAATATCTCATGTTTGTTCGGATTTTCTTCCTTTTTTTTTTTGGTTTGGTTTGGGTTTTTTTTTTAGAGAGAATTGTGGTTACAGTGTGTACTAAACCTCTAAATAAAAAAAAAAAAATAAACCTCTAGTGTTCTTTGGTGGACAGGAGTAATGAAAACATGGTTTCTAAACAAAGGAATGCAATTTCTAAAGAACAGCTTCCTCCCACAGGCCATCAGGCTGCTGAATAGGTGACCCATCTCACTCTGACTAGCTGCAGCTTAACTTATAAGAGACTCTTAATTAGCATATCTTATCTGTGGACACCTGTAATGTATACATTGTATATTTTTTCAAACAGATTTTTTACAACTTCATACTACTGTTATTTTTATTATTATTTTAACTAGTATGTCATACATCTCAGGTATGCAGGCTTAAGGACTGTGTTGTGCTGTATAAATGTTTGTGTTACTGTATACAGTGTTATTTGTGTTAAGAGACCGTCCTGACCTCCCTTAGACCAGAAGCCAAATTCAGTTAAGTGGCCCTCCTACCTGACCGGTGAACCACTTGCCATCACCACACTGTCACAGCTGACAGTGCTCCCACTACAGTTCTCCCTCCTTTATAACAGTTTGTTCCATCTGTCGGTCAAAGAATAAGAAGACCCTTAACAGAACAGAATAAGGCATAAATAAACAATATTTATTGAATAGAACATATCTTCTATATAATCCTAAGAAAAGTGAATATTAACATTAATATAAATAAGAATGTTTGCTGAAGCCGGCTGTACTGGTTGGTCTTTTTTAGTGGTGGCTGAGGCTGGATGTGGATCAGCTGAGTCTGTACTTGTTCTGCCTGATGATCCAGCATCTCCTCTACTAACAAACTTAAAGCCACAGCAAGTAACGTTTTCAGCAGACAAAAAGTTATTTTTGAGAACTGTCACTATATTCTGGCAGTAATGAGACAGATAATCTGGGGAAATCATGTTCCTCTGGCTCCTCCTAGTGCTCCAAACAGCACTTGCAAGAGTACCTGAACAAACAAAACCAACCACAGAGCCAGAAAGAGTATAATGCAGAATCAATCACTGCTTGTGCACACATTTTCCTGCCAACAACAGCAGCAAAGACGATTATAAGAGAGAGACTGACGACAAAAAGCTTACTTTCACTTTCATGAAAGACGCACGCTGCAGGACTAAGAGGAGCCACACAGACATGATTTTTTTTAAGATTTTCTGTCGGACGGTTATAAACTAGACAACATCTTGTGATCACTTCAGCCATGCCACGCAACTTAACTAAAAAACGAATGTCTCACTATCTCAACCACTCCAAATGCTGGCTGTGTGGATTGAAAATCAAGCCATCAAGGCCACAGGGTGAGTACACAGACTGTAAAAATAATGTATGGAGCTACAGTGACATCACCCCTTGGTTTGTGGACTCCTGTTTTGAAGCCTCGAGTTAAGCATTTTGGCTATCTCCCTCTTGATTTTTTTTGGAGACAGAAGTGACCATATTTGGGCTAGAGGCTGGAGCTGTGGAGGAGCGATCTGACTGAGAAGGCAAACACACTATTGGCAGACAGCCTGTCACTCAAAACTGATGGCCCTTAATTATTTGTAACTTTAAGCCTGGATAAACTGCCTCAAAGGGTGAGTTGTATAAAAATTCACCCCCTGTACAGTTGTTATGAATGGAGAAATTAGCCATAGAGACCAAAACTGCTTTTTTGCACCAGGCTGTAAATTTGTAAATTTCTGCTGTAAAGTTAGGGGGTCTATGGAGAATGACTGGCTTCTGGAGCCTCAAGGGGCCATACAAAGAATTGCAGTTTTTCCGGCACTTTGATGTTGGCTTCATTTTTCGACTTCCCATTGGTGGTGTAATTAACATTTTTCACCCTGCAGTCCTCCATTGCTGCCTCAAACTCCAAACTCCACCTCTCCTCATTTTTGTAGTCTGCCTTGTTCCATTGAGGATTCTTTTTGCAAGAGACTCTGCAGAGCTTGCCCCATCACAAAACACACATCTCTAAAACATGAGGAGGTGAGCCTTGGCCTATGGAGCTGATGCCACTCCTGGTGTGCTGCCTCCTCTTGTGTTGCTGCCTCAATCTTACAGGCCACGTCCAGTGTGACCATCAAGCTTTTGAGGTGGAAGTGCTCTTACTCAGTGCACACATGCACATACTCAGTTGGGGCAACCCTATACTCCCTAAGAGGCAGCAGTGGGTTAGGTGGAGGATCTTTGAGGATCTCAATGAAAGCTCTCGATGTTATGGAAAAACGACTAGTAGCATGTGTTCCAGTGATGAGAAGGTCACTGTTGTAACCTTTGAACTCCCATACTGCCCACAATGTAGGTCAAGATACACCAAGTTCCATCCACAAGACCCAGCCCTGCTTCTATGGGAGTACTGCAGGATGAAGAATGTCAACTGTACATCCTGGCTGCGGTGTTGCCATGCACACTGATGCCCCTTGGCTCGGTATGTTACTGCTGTTCTAGGCTTGTGCCGTTGCTGCTCTGGCTCAGTGCAGGTGTGGACAAGGGGGCACACCCTGCACATTCACTTCCGATAAGTGTGCAGTTTGAAACAGCAACAGTCAGTGAGCTTGAATGTCTAGGCATTCAGAAACAGCTGATAAACCATTCGTTCTTCAAACATGTTATGTCAGCCCAGCCCATTCTCATTCCGAACTCATCAAATACCTTACGCACCTTTCGCGGCAGTATAATATGCACCCATTGAGTGGATATCCGCGCGAGATACAGACGTACAAAGCCATCTGTAGTAAAAATCCTTATTCTCTTTTAGTTTCTCATTCCTTTCCTCACTCACGTCACTTTCTTTACCTCACTTCCTTTCTCCTCCTTTCCTCATTTCTGATTGGCTTTTGTTTTCACCTTGTGTCACTCCTCGTTTAGCTGATTGAGTTCACCTGATCACTCCTTATTTAAAGCCTGCACTCCCTCTCACCAGTCTTTTCTTCCTCACCTTTGCATGGGGCGGCAGTGCTGGTAAGAGTTTAAGTTATCTGTTCTTTAGTTTTGTCCCATGTCCATGTTAGTTTACTAATAACCTTATTTCTTTAAGATGGACATGTAACCTTATTTCACTTATTATAATATAACTTTTAAGTTTTAATCTTATTTTTGCTTTCTTCTAGATTCACCACCCATGTTTTCTGTACCCTTTATTGAATTCATCATTTAAATTCAGTCAAACTCTGAAAAATAAACTTAAGTTTGAAAATTCAATTCCTGAAGTTTCTGGCTCATTGCATTCTGACCAATGCCCATGGTGATGGTAAACATATCATTTGAACCTCCTAATTAACACCACCATTAATGGTGTTATGAAATGCACTGGCTGCTGCCGATAACAACGTAATATAAAAAGCTGGAAGTAAGGAGTATAAGGAAGTGGATGGGTCTAACAAACCCTGGACTTTCACCTGGGAGCCACTGTGTGAATGCTGAACCAAACCATCATGGTTTTTCTAAACCTAACCACATACTTTTTTTGCACAGGGAAATAAACATAAATATGAGGTGTTTTACCGACAAAGTACATTTATTTTGAAAGACTGTATGCGCATTATATGTAGAAGTGAAAGTACTCTGACAACGCGGTGATACTTGAGGAATTCAGATAAGAACATGTTGGTCAGTCTCTGAAGATACACATCGAATAAGTTCATGCATTAGTAAACTAACAGTTAAATATTGTCTATTAAGAGGGGTTTGAATTCAAATGTTTTTTGAAAACATTTTTTTGAAATTTCGTTAGCCTCATAGCGTAATTGCCAAAGCCAAATTGTGATATCTGCCTAACTCTACTCTCCTAACACTGCTGATGTGTTTTTTCTTTTCTGAAAAACCTTAAAATATGACTTAGGCAATTATGCTATGAGGCTAACGATTTATTGTCTTAGCATAGATTACAAAATGTTGCCTGGGAATAAACCAGTGTTAGTGCATCTACTGTGGTGACATTCTTTAAGGGCAAGACTGAGCTTATTTGTTAGAAAATCCTCAATTAACTGAAATAATTACTACAGAGTTTTGATAATGGCGATAATTTGTTGTTGTCCACTGATGTTTGAGCAACAATATCACTGCAAAGCTACCTTCCGAACATACTGTAAAAACCTGATTAAACTTTTGCATAAACTCTTGAGTGCTTTACACATGACAGATCCTTTTTAGCCATAAGCCAGTAGCTCCCATGACCTTCACTACATTTTCTCATTTGTTGTAGGGCTGGGCAATATAGGCCTATCAATATGAAATCGATATTGTAATATGAAACTACACTATCTTAGATTTTGGATATTGTATGCAAGTGTTTGTTTACTAGTTTATACTGTAGGCTGCATTCTAGTAATATGATGTAATTTTCTGAACTTATCCGACTGTTCTAGCGGTTCTCTTATTTTCCTTTACCTATAGTCATTACATCCACATGACTGATGATTGTTCCTCAAAGATGTCATGATGTAAATTCAAATTCAGTCATAAATGTTGTGATTTCATTTTCTCCATGTTGGCCAGCCCTAATTTGTTGTTTTTTCCCCTTTGTTACTGGAGAGTGTATGGCCTATGATAGCAATACACTCAACACTGGAGAAGTAAGCACAGGGGCTAGACTTGGTCCCCCACAAAACCCTTCAAACCCCAACTAGAGCGTCCCATTTGACTTATACATGCACAGTGTGTTCAGCACAGAGACGAGATGTCAACCAGCAGCTTGCCCGACTAGCATGTGGGCACGATGGGCATCCCTCTTCGGCCCTGGAGGGTCAAAGAAGGAGGGAGGGAGGGGGAAGCACCAACAGGAAGTAAACAGTACACTTTTAGAATCGAAGAGCTTAAATTGGGAGATATATGGGAGAATTGTGAGGAGGAAATGGGAGTCTCCTGGGAAAAACGGGAGGCTTGGCAAGAATGGATCCACTAAGCAGCCTGGCTGATATCCAGTCACAAGAAAGTGAAGTGGATGAAATAGGACTCGGGCAGGCCCATCAATGGGAGATCAGAGACTGTTGTGCCCATGTCTTTGCAGAGACCTGGCTCCATCGTGGAATCCCGGATTGGGTCATGGGCAGGCCATGTTTTGTGCTGACAGAGCGCTTGCTTTGTCCAGGTACTTTAGGTGCACACAGATTTTTATTTTGTCACTTTCTTAGTGGTAGAGACCACAGTTGGGCTCTGTGCTGTTGCTGGCTGTGTGACATCCCTGTGCACTGAGACCTAAGACTGCTTTAACTGATTGTGGTGTGTAACATAATTAGCTCAGAATGGTGCTTTTTGACATGCTCCCTCAGTTACTGGGACTTCTCACATCATTTAATGAGAAGATACCACAAAACAACATGAATGTCTTTCTATCTGCTTTGATAAATATAAGTAGCTGTACAACAATGCGGCAGCTCTGCCATGACACCCCTAATAAACTTACAGCTTTCTTTTTCTGTGTTGCTCCAGAGATGATGGGAAATGTACTGCAAGATGTCAAGACACAGGCCTGACTGTAGCATTAAGATTTCTCTTAATTCAAGCTAACTTCCAAGCATCACATACTTTTGACCATGGTGTGGTTCTAGAGCAAGACACTCAACTTATCTGTGCCCATAGGCCACTTGTGCAAAACGACACGAGACCTGTTACTAAACAAATATTAATAATATAATCAGTATATACTGTATAATGAATGAATTGCCTGCTTTCAGCCTTTCAGTGTTTGCTGTTCTCACTAATCTTTGCTGAGAGGCAAATCCAGTGGCAGACCTGAACAGATCAGGTGTACGCAAGGGTGTTTCTAGGAATTGAGAACATTCGGGGTAGCCTGGACCTGGGGTCTGCCGGATCCTCCGCTGGGATTTATTTTTTAAATTAAGAAGCTTTTTGTACACTATTGTGTCTTATTTACATTCAAAGTCTAATAGTCAATTTCTTTTCATTGTGAATTTAAAAAAAATGGTCAGTGGGTCACCTGGCACCCCATCTGGAGCCATATTTGGCCCACTCCTATTGAGTATCACTACTCTAAAACAATCATCAATCAATTGGCACATGCGCTGTTTCTCGAAATTCCGACATTTCCGACAGCACACAAAGGCAGCAGAGGGGCCGACAGTCTGTGCTCAAACTTACAAAAGCCCCTTTGTCATTTTTCTGTTTTACTCCTCCTTCATATTCCTTTTTCATCTTTTCTTCTTGACTGTGAGACAGACCTAAAAACCGACAGTCACCACCTAAACTGTACAAACCGACTCACGCCAGATTTGTCACATCTCTGGGATTTACTGTTAGAAAGAGCACGTTAAAACACGTTAAACGTTTGCGTCCATAATTAGCTTTTTTGTGTAGAAATGAGCTATAGCCTACTGAAATCTGACCATAAAACGCATTACGTTATTTCACATTGAGGCTTTATGTCTGTAGTTTAGACTACATTGTGCTTAAACCCACCCTTGTCTTATGCTTGTTACTTCAATGTGCTGGGCTTCTACGCATCTGTTTTACAATAATTAGATTTATTCGGTTTAAAAACAGACTAGAGAAGAAGGCAGGAGGAGGAGGGATTACTCTGCTCCAAAACTTTTTCGTCCAGTTTCCATTAGCTGGAGGAGGGCGACGAAGAGGAGGGGGGAGGCAGGACATTCCTCTCATACTGCAGCCCAGGCAGGGTGAGCTTCCTGCCACTTCTCCTGTACCGCTTCTTTTTTAATACGGTTAAACATGAAAGTTACGGGGAAGGACGAAGACTTTGTGGCCGCTAACAAGGTCCTTTTCCCGGAGCAAGGAATAAAACTCACCGCGAGAGCCTCCATTGACCGGCGGCAGCGAGTGTTGTTGTAGAGGCAGATTTTGTGCAGCCAGAGGAGCCGCTTCACTCTCGCAGGAAAGGGGAAAAATAACACACAGAGGGATGTTTCGCTGAGTTGAAGGACCGGGAAAGTAAACGGAAGAAGCTCCATACAAAGGTAAAACTGTGTGTTTACGAGCACATAACGTTAGCACAGTTAGGAAGTTAAAAGGTTACCGACAGTACACCGGCCCACGCGCGTGCCTTAAGTGAAAACTTTGAAGAGCAATAAAAAGAGATGTCACAGAGAAAACTCTGTGTTCCAGTAGGATGTCATTTTTCTTTTGTACCATGAAGGCAACCAGAAGAAAAAGTTGCTTCAGAAAACGACTGCGCTTTTGCAACTACCTAACCTTCATGTCAGTCACACTGCTTCCACAGCCTACTCCACTCTGTGATAGGTGCTGTGAGTTAATGACTTAAGTATTTTCTTCAAATGCCGGTAACTGAAGCCTGGATAGTGTGAAGTGTAGCTGGGTGTATCGTATCATCCCTGTCTATGATGTTTCTATTAGCTGCTTTTTCAGCTTCAAGTTTGGATTTTCCAGTGTGGGTGCCCCACATGAGGTAGCCTACTTGAAGTGGTTCCAGGGGGGTCCTTAGGGACATGGAAAATCATTTAAGTTGTCACTGGTGTTGCAAACACAAGGTTTCCCTGAGAATGTTCATGTGCTCACTGTAATCTACTTAACTGGAGATTTCTATCACTGTGTTCACATGGTTCACAGTAACACGATTTTATCTGACAGGCTGGTTACAAAGGTTTGGTCTATACTGCAACATGTTGATGAGTTGGTTAGTGCAACATCCAGTTTACCACATCAGGTGACCTTCGACCCGAAGACAAAGTAATCAATACCACTGGTTAGGAGAGACAGAAATTCCATGTCTCTGTGTTTGTTAATTGCACATATGACATTTAAATTTGGAGAAATATTCTTTGTACTGTGATTTTTGGTGAAAAAATTACACAATTTGATAATTGAGGGCACCAAAAGTTTCAACGTGACAAAAGAAAGGAAAATATAGATATGAATTTAGTGTGGTATTCAGACTGGTGTGTAGAGGTTGATTTGTGAAATTCAGACAGTGGTGTAGTGGTAGTTGATGAGGTGGGTGTGCTACTACGTAGATGGGTACGTTACTGAAGAGGAAGTGGGTATACTCTCCCATATCTTCCAATGGCTTTGTAGCTGATACTGTAAACAGTGTTCCCACAGTCATGGAAAACCTGAAAAAGTCATGGATTTAGTAAAAAAATCATTGAAAGTTTTTGGAAAAGTCTTGGAATTTTGATGCGTACTGAAATTGTCACTGTAATCTTCCGTGGATAACCACCCATGTAATATAACATAACGGCAAATTTATTTTCTGTAGCTTTTGGCGTACCATAGCTCTAATATGTGATTCCTTCACGTATGCCAGCTAGCTGTAGTTATGTCTAAATAAAGATTGAATCTTACATGTTTAAAAATGTGGAGCAAGTGAAGCAAAAATATATTTCGGGTCATTGAAAAGTCATGGAAAAGTTTTAAAATTTTGTCCATAAAATGTCTGGGAGCCCTGTGTAAACAGCCAGAAAAAGAGGTGGGTATACCTGCATATACCCTCCAGTACACCCCTGGTTTATATTCAGTGACCAAAAGAGACTTTACTGGCCTGAAATCATGACACCAAGTGAAGAGGTTGTGTGACAACGAGGGACGCCTATGATATATTTCATTAATAATAAGGGGAATTTTCCTGGTAGTTTGCTGTCTGATAGCTACACTAACAGTCTTTATTTATTTACTAGCCTGTCCTGGTCATGATGCTTATAAGAGAAATGACATAACATGTTTTCATGTAACATAAGGTGAGAATACATGGAGTTCTCTCTTTTGGACCCTGTCTTTGTAACTTATTAAACAGAAAGACATATAATACACATAACACAAGACAGATTGTACGTGGGAACGTCAGTTAAGGCAGGTATTTTCTCAATAAGCACCATGGTTACTGTGGGGAAGAAATTCCGGATTCAACGTTTAAAAGTTCAGGTTCAAGTTGATTTTCCTCCAGCTCCATGCTGCCAAAGTTAGGGTGCAGTTTTAAAGGGAAATTTCAGTTTATTTCAACCTGTCTCCTATCGTCCTAAATTTGTTTCAAGTGACTAGTGACATAAAAATAATAGTTAGCATGTTAGCCATTAGCCTAGATACAGCAGGGGCGCATAGTAGCGTCAGACCTGTTAAAACGTAAGTGAACGGGCAACCTTCAAGTGCAAAGTTAGTCCACTAAACAAGATTTTTTTCCACAAAGACCGCCTCATATCGTTAGGATGAATGTCAGAGAACATATAGAAAACGACATGTAAACGTGTTGTCTTACCTTACCGGTGTGCTGCCATGTTTGTTTACCATTTAGCTCTGCTTTCCAAAGCGCTGGGGACATTCCGAGATTCCCATTCTGAAATAAGGGAGGCTGGTCACGTGAGACTACAGTTGGCATACATGGTACACTGCTGACTATTTACTAAATTTTACCATAGGTTTTTAGCACTAATACTAAAGAGCTAATCTGCTAGCATTACTACTGACTGACCATTATTGGCTGTGCAAGTGATTACTACTATGATATCTTGTTAGAGCACACAGGCTGCAGACTTTGAGTTTTTATTTAAATAAATGTTGCAAAGCATGCATTTTATTAGGAATCTCTATCTGTCCGCAGCTAATTTCACAAACTACTGAACCAACAAGCCTAATATTTTGTATGCACATTTATAACTGTGTGCTGAAAGATCTTGTGTGGTTGCGGGTATTCACATTTGTTGACAAACCTGTTTTATTTATTGTTTATAATCCCTCACTCCTCGGCTTAAAATAATAAGTTTTACCTAGTCTGTTGCAGATGATGTCGGCCTTCATCCTGGCTCAAAAACTGACATCCATGAAAATGTTTGGTGTCATTTTGAACTGGAGCATCTGTTATGATCCACTAAAGTTAGGCGCGATATGAGATTAATAAATCACAATTTATTTTTTAATCTTCGCCACAATCCTGACTGTAAGGGAGCTGTGAGAAACGATTCCAGCGGGCGTAACTGCGCCACATCCCAGCCGCCATTGCTGTGACACACCAGGAGCATTTCAGAAGAGTGTTTTGCCTTCTTGATTTTGTTGATTTGGTCATTTTTCCTTGATATTTGTGGTTCTACCATAAGAAAGTAAATTGGCGGGTTTCTTTTTTGTCTGTTTTGGGCACAGCAAGTTAGGGCCTGGTGGAAGTCCTATGCTACCCACACATTAAAGAATAAAAAAAACTGTAATAATAGAATTGTGATCCAGACATTGGAAAGTATCTTATAGTGATGGGATTTCAAAAAGGTTTTCTAAAAGTGATTAAGTCATAGTTGCATTTATTCTCATGAAGGATATAATGCCACATTTTAGAGGGTGGTTGCTACAAGTCTCTGTAAGTTTTACAGCATTTGTCCCTTAGTCTTTGACAGTGTTCTGCGCTTCTTCATTGGCCCCTCAAGAGTCTCCCTGTATTTCCATGTAGGAAATATTTTAGTGTGAATGAAAACCCTGCAGATTAGAGACCAAAGGGCCCACTGGGTTTGACTCAGAGCCTAGAAATTCCTCTCACTGCTGTGCTTCTCTGTGATATAAACACTCCTCACTCTACTTTTACCACTTTCTTCCAGCCCCTGCCTCTCCCCCTCTTGTTTTCTTGCTTCCCCCTCTCCGTTTCTATAACTTCCTGTCATCTGCTCTGCCCATTTTATTTTTTGTCTGCCTTGCTGACTTAACTAAATCTCACAGTGGACAGAATGGGACTGATGGGACAAACTTTTGAATATCATAGCATTCAGGGATGTGCATTGCATTTAGTTGAAAAGCCAGGAAATATCACATGATTGTACTAACCTTTTGAAAAATAGTCCAGTCGCTTGTGGTGGTTTTCTTTCTAGTTAGTTTTCCCCAATTTAAAGGACCATTAGGAAGCAAAGTCTGAAAGTTGCTCTGATTAATTCACGGAAAGTTGTGGAAGGTAAAGTCACATTCATGTGTGGGAAGGCTGGCAGCAGCAACAACATTCAGGTTTCCATAATCCCTCTGAAGAACAGCCAGTGAAGGCTGTTATGACTTTCATAGCATACCTCCTAATGTGTGTGTTCTGAACTAACACAAGATGGACACAGGAAGTGGGGTGCTGTGGGGACCGCAGCTCCCCCTAAAATCAGGCATGATAAAAGCCATTAGTTAATAAAAGAGTTTAGACTTAATGTTAATGTTTAATAGTGTTTCCTCCTTTTTGCTGGTATATAAAAGGTGTAGTCTATTGGTTTTTTGGTGGGAATGAGTTATTAGAGTTTTTCAATCTGGTCATTTTAAGCATTTCCATCTTTTCAGATCAGTTTTTGATACTAAGTGATTTGACAGGTAGCAGGTTTGAGCTTTTCTGTCATGTGCGATCAACACTGAGATGTTTTTGGAGTGTTAAGAATTTTTCAGTGTCCCTTGGAATCAAAAGCCCCTTTTACACTGCCTGTTCAAGGCAGAAATATTGTCTGTTTTGTATGTAAGGTATGATCGTGGAATAGGAGGACAGAGTTGTCTTGCCTCTGAGCAAGGAACGAAATGAAATGATGCCTGTATAAATGGGACAGCCAGCAGGATGTGATCATGGGAGGCATGGGCGTGATGTTTTGATTATGTGTTATGCACGTGACCCACCACGGGAGATTTAAAAGGGAGCTAGTAGCAGCTAGCAGCTAAGAAGAACAGCGTCTGAAAATGTCCGCAAATTGGGAAAACAATGGGGTCCGGGAGCTTCTCACCATCTGAGCAGAGGATGAGATCACCCGCCAACAGCAACGGTAAATGATTGTTATTGTGTTGTAAGTGCTGCTGACATGTGTGCTATATGTCACACCAGATGTCATCACTGTTGTGTAACATGTCATACCCATCATGCCTCTTTTGATTCCATGAGGCTGGGATGCTATCTAAAATGACACACTGGAGTGGCATGATGCCGCCATTGTTTGGTTCTGTGTAAAAATGCAAATGTGGCATAAATAAGGGACTTTTAGCTGCTCTGTTGTGTGTAAAAAGGGTAAAATTAACCAAAAAGGTCAGGGTCACTGTTCATCCTGTCAGACAGACCCCCGGAGAGAGTTTAATCTAGTCAGCTACAATCAGAGTACATAATGTATAACATAACTTCAAATACTGCCACTGTACAGTGACAGTCATGACTCATTTGTACATTATGATATGTAAAGCATAAACTCAGCTTAGTAAAGAGCAGCATCGTAGAAGTGCTATTTGCAGATTCTGATGGCAAAAACTTTGACACTCGTTTGCGGACATATCAGTAGTCCAGCATCACAGCTGTCTCTGCACGCTGTAGTCTGTTTACTTTTGTCTGTCACTCAGCGCTACGTCACGTTTTGTTACTTTGATAGGTTGTAGGTGTATCCAGTTGTGTCCAGAGGCATTTTGGTCTATGGGTGTTAAAAATGCCCCTTGGAAATCATAAGTGAACTGAGAGGTTAAGGGCTCAATTGCATTTGAAATTTGGTCTAGCAATGTCAGGCTATTAGACCAGTGCATTTCTGGCAAGGTTCTAGAGGAGCTGATAATTGAATTTTGCACACTGAAAAGCATGAATAAGCAAGATGGACAATAAAGATGTAAAAGAAGATAAGTGAATATTGTTCAGAAAAATTATAGCCATACTTTGTTGACACAAAGGTTGCTGGTTTGAATCTACAGGTAATTCCCTCAGCATTGACCGTCAGTGCGGCTTCTAATCAGCTAAGCCAAAGCTGCTCGGTAAAGAAGTATTAAACTGTACTGGGCAGCACCCAGGACCTGAATATGAAGCTGGGTGTTTCCTGAAAGAGAAAGTAGAAAGCAACTGAACTTTCCCTGGAGAAGAATGTTTTTTATTGTCAGAGCAGCATCATTAACTAAATATGTGGCGGGACGGGATCTTCATCCTTCCCATTGTGTTGAATTTCGGGAGTTTTCTAGTTGAACCTGATTTCTGCCTCTTTTATCGGTCAGTCCAAATACCTGAGGTTGGGTTCCTATCTGTGTAATTTTGTAATTACACCACCCAGTTTGACTCATATCTGTGTTTCTACTTGCTTCTGTCACTTCGTCACTACGTCAATAATGAAGACTCTGCACTCATCTTGACGTCATTTGTTAATGCACTCTAAGAATGTTCCTACTTAACACTTCTTGTGTATTTCTGTACATGTTTATTATCACATCATTATCACATTACCAGACCCCTAGAGCCTTAAAAGAACATTTTGATTTAACCTCAATTTAATATTCCTGATTATTATGTCTATATCATAGCATCTTGTTGACATTTTTTCACCACGGTTAATAAAATAATGTCGGTTTTCAAAATGTGGTTTGTTGCCAGAAATACCAGTTTAGTCTCCATATCCCAAACAGTGCAAGCACTGAAAATATGCCTGTGACTCTGGACTAATCATGTAAGAATTAGTGGGATTAGAGAATAGAAGGGATATTTTTATGCCTCTGCACCAGTGTCAGCCATGGCTGGAGGCATTGTTTTCAGGTTTTCTGTTTGTTCTAATGTATGTAGCCTACATCCCATTCTTATGAATGTAGTATCTTAAGAACGCCTTGAGGGAATTTCCTGAAATTTGCAACAAACGTCCAGTTGGACTCAATGATGAACTGCAGCGTTTCCCACAGAATTGAACTGTATGTGTTTGGGGGGGCACAACAGTGGTGGGCCACCACAAATAAATGAATGTGGGGGGAAACCCTGAACTGACTAGATTTTGGTGGAAGGCCAAAGGTCACTGTGACCTCCGTCCTATTCTTGTGTATGTGATATTTCAGGAACACCTTTAGGCACAAACATCCCCTGGACTCAAGGACGAACTGATAAGAATTTGGTGGTCACTGGTTCTCAACCAGGGCTCCTTGAGGAAGTTCCAGGGGGCGGGGCTTTAACAATAGGGAATAGTTTATTTTCACTATTTTATTCACTGCAGAAGTGAGCCCAATGTGAGTAAAAATTAAAAGACTGACTATTCAAATCAAAGGTTTCTCTTCCTCCATGCTTATCTCAACTGAAGGTGACAACTATCTGGTCTTAATAATATCTACAACCAGTGTCGTCTGGGAACCACTGGTCAAGGTCACTGTAGCGTTACAGAATACATTTTTGGCCATAACTAAAGAACTCATATGCTGATTATGGTAAAACTTCACACAAAAGTTTAATAGGATGTAGTGATAAAGTGATGACATTTTACATTCAAAAGGTCAAAGGTAAACTTCACTGTGACATCATAATGTTCTGCAAAAACACTCTTCTGGCCCTTATTCAATGCTGCCTTAACTCAAAAACAGAAGGGGAGACATTTGGTCAGATACTGAATTGGTGACACTGATCTTGGGTGCCCACCTTGAAACTATGATAATTGTATATATCCTTTATGCTGCTGGGGGGGAATTTGTGTGAAGCACCCACGTTTTAGAATATGTAGCCTCTTTGCAGCAACATCCATATTTGAAGCATTGTTCCCTGTTATTGTGACATTTGAGTCTGGCAGAGGCATACAACCTCGAGGTGGTAATACTAGTCTAATTTAAGCAAGTAATGGAGCATATTGCTAATACAAACTGAACACTGGTTGCATGTGAAGATGTTGTTTACAATGTCAGTGAGATGAGCTATAAATTTTAACTATAAATAAATTCTGATATAGCCTGACTGGCGCTGGAGTTGTAAGACCAGTACAAAGAACTTGAGGCAGCTTGGGAAAAAAGAAATGCAGTTCTGCAGTTTAGCGGGTGTGCTTTGGTTTGTGAACACAATGAAGAAAAAGATGCAGAGGTGAAGTGTTTAAACAGGTTACAGAAGCCTTGTACAGATTGGGCAAACCTCCAACATGAATTGAAGCTGATCCAGGGCCATTTTCCTCTGTCACTGTCCCACTGACATACAGAGAGAACTGTGCCTGTTACATGAATAACACTGCAGTAGCTTTGACTACTGTATGTGCCTAGATGACAGTATACATAGGAGCTGCAGGTCATGTGACTTGTCCCATGTTTTCCTGTCATGTCTGAATCAGCTGTCTGTGTCATCATGTTAAGGTTTGGTGACTGTCTCAAACACATGTCTAGACACTGTGTACTGCGGCAGATCACAGCACAGGAGACATGAAGAGACTAAAAAGTTGTGAGTCAACACAAGAGTGCTGATACCTCCTTTTGTTGAACTGTTGAATGCCCTCCATCCAAGATGAAAAAAACACAAGGAGAGTATTTGCTTAAGGAAATTCTCTACAGTGTAAAAAAGCTGAGGGGAAACTCATATTCTGCCTCCAACGTATCTTTTTATAATCACAGAGAAGAAGACGGAGGAAAAGATTACCTAAGAGTGCACCCTGTTGTTGTTTAAAGTCACAATCAGTGAAAGGGGAAGTAACAGTCTGGAGTATTTATACCATTGACGGTTGGCAGAGTAAATGCTGGTAAAGCAGTTACACTAGAACGCAGGTATGAGGGAGTGGCTCAGGGCTGAACGGTTGCCAGATCCACCTGTCTCTACCTCCTGGCCCCACCTGTTGGAATGAGGGAAAGGGGAGGGGGGTGTGGGAAAATGGAAAGAGAGGTGCGCCGCCTCAGATCTGTACAAAGCAGGTAGATGTTCAGTGAGAAACACAGTAACAGACAGACATTGGAGTACTTCCTAGTTTTTTACTCAGGAGTTTATTTTGGGAGAAGATACAATTTTTTTTGAGGAAAACACACAGGTAGGAGCATTTATAAAAACTTCTGAGCCAGTTTTTCACTTGTGATTCTAAAAGAGAACATCAGGATAAGAGCAGAAATCAGGTTTATGCTGTGAAAAGGAAAACAAGGTGGGAGGCGTTATTTAGTTTGGGGTTATCTAGGATGTTATTTATCTAAGGTCTTCATGGGAAGGAAATGAAAAAGCCCTAAATTAAGTGGTTTGGTCTGTGAAGAGGAGATAAAAACAATATGCATAATGCATTTCAACTTCAGCTTTCACTTAAGACAGAACTTTGTGCTTTCCTGCAGAACTGTTCTTTTCCAGCAAAAAACACGAGGACATTAACACCTTGAACTCAATTCAAGTGTTCATAGTTATGACGCTCTAAAATCCTGCTTGATTTCAGTACATTCACTTCATCTTGTTGTATCTGTTGTTACTGGGGTATTTCCTCTCCCATTCCTTCTTTGTCTATTTTCTGATTCATAAATTGAATCTTTTTCATGAGCAGTCAGCAATATGTTCTCAGTTTGAGTGTCTGTTAAAAGACAAGAATGAAAATCTACAAAGTTTTGAACAGGAACAAGAACAACCGAATAATAAGCCAAAGATTAAATGAGTGATGACCAAAGAATGTGGCAGTGTGGAAAAGCATGTGTGTACTTGCAAGTAAAGACTGCCAAACAACTGACATTGGTTTTACATATTAGATTCTGAATAATGCTTACCATACACAAGAAGACTTTGAAAAGACTTTAAGACTTAAGTCTGACACCCTTTCACATCTAGCAACAATGCGAGTACTTAGTCACACATTATTAAAATGTAAGAAAGACTGGGGATCTTGCAGGGTCACTATTTGCAAAACTACAACTAGATTCCTTTGAAAATTATTTCCCATCTTGCTCCTGTTATATTTCTTAAAGGGATGTTGGTGTAATATTATAACATGTTAATAATTCCTTATGTATCTGCAAAAACACAAGATAAAAGGTATCATATGTTGACAGTATTCTTGTTATTTTCGGCATCACTTTAATCCATAAAAAAACTATATTTGTGTAAAAACTTTTCATTTTGGTTTTTATTACCTCAACTCGCCACCAGTCTCAGTTGGTTAGCAGCACCATTTGAATGGGAAAAGAGCATGAGAATGAGAGGCTGACCACCTGAAAAATTAAGCTTTCTCACTAAAGGTAGAGCACTGTGGTGGATCAGATACACACTGAAATAAACACGGACTCTTGGTCACTTCACCAGTTTCTTCTTTTTCTACAGTCCAAGAGCACCAAGACTTGTTCACGTTCTTGCACCTCCCCAGAGTCCCCTCCATGTTTACAGTCCACCGGTTTGCTATTTGTTTGGTGCTGAAGAGAGAGCACCCATTCGTTGTTAGCAAAGTTCATGTCATTTAACTTCAGTATTTACATGAGCCAAGACTAAAAACTTGTGACGATATTAAATAGGTTTTGTCCAAACTCTAAGACGAGCAGAACTGATTAAGACAGGCTGGAATGAGTGTTCTGACCACCTTACACCAAACGATTGAGATCACAGGAGCGCCCACCAACTGAGGTAAAATTTTCATGATTTTATTTTGACACTGAATTTTTTTCTCTAACAGTAAAATTGCTTGAAAAGTCATTTGGTGTAAGGGCGGCATACGTTGCATGCCAGTTCGTAGTGTCAGAGTTTAGAGTTACAGAGTTCAGTCTTCATGCCCACCAAAGTCCATCCTTTAGAAGTATACTTCCACAGGATTAATGTTCTTCCGTTGGTTGGATTACAGAGACCATATTTGAGACCAGTGTAGATCCCTTTTAAACTCAAAATCAATGCTGGTTCAACCCTGGTTGAGCCCTCAGTGTGAAAGGGGTATTTGCTGCTCTGATCTCCTTTGTCAGTGTGTTTCTGGCCCGGCTGTACAGGATCCTGTTCCCACTTCTGTAGGCCTTCTCCTTGGCTGGACCAAGCTGCTTGAGTTTAGCTGTAAACCAGGGTTTATTGTTTTTGTACATGTAGAAGGAAAGCTGATATAAGATGTCAGAGACTTCATCCAGGTCTGTAGCAGAAGCATCAAAAACAATCCTGTCAATGCAGTGAAAGCAGACCTGTAACTCCAGCTTTGCCTCGTTGGTCCATCACCTCACAGAGCGATATAGGTACCCTTTAATGTATATCTATCCCTGCTGGAAACAGGACCTTCACTATTTGGATTGGGACTGGAACAATATCAGATTTACACTATGTGATTACCTTGGCCAAAAGAGTTCACAATACAGATATTATTGTGGGATCTAAAGAAAATTTGAAACATAAAAAAGTTATCAGTCATATTCATCTTTAATTTTGTTTATTGTGTGTTTTGTATCTTTTTTTGTCTTGAATTACAATCAAATTATGAGTATAGGGAGGTGGAGAGAGTGTATAACAGTAACTGTAGGAAGGAAATGAAGGAAGGCAAAGCGAGAAAAGGAGAAAACTGACATGGTTTAAAAGGTGCTGGATTATTTACACCGCCCCCCCCCCCCCCCCCCCCCCCCCNCCCCCCCCCCCCCACCCCCCCATATTATCATTGTGTATTAGTAACATAATATCAATATTCTATTTTTAAATATCACAGTTATCATCAATACTGGTCTATCAAGACACCCCTAATTTGAATCAAGCATTCATTCATTCATACATTCATTCATTTCCGTAACTGCTTATCCTGTTGGGGGTCACAGAAGGCTGGAGCCTATCCTAGCTGACATTGTCAAGAGTGTCAAGTCAACAATTAACCTAACCTGCATGTCTTTGGACTGTGGGAGGAAGCCAGAGAACCCCGACCTCTTGGTTCAAACCCCCAACCCCAGGTTCAAAGCGGTAATCCTTTTGCTGAGATGATTATGCTACCACTGCACCACCGTGACATCTGAATCAAGCATCTCATGCAAAATAAGACAAGCTGAATTCAGTAGTCTACAGCTGTAATTTCAATTTACCCAATAGCCTAATGTTAAATCAACATTTATGTATATGGAAATATTGGTTGCCCTTAACCCTAACCCGTGTTCTCCAATCAGGGCCAAAAAACTTGATCTTGGATGTTCCTTATAATACTCAGACAGGATTGTATAACTCTGGAAAGTTATCACAGCGACAACTGATTTTATCTTTCATCTTGACGGTCACAAGGTTAACAGTAGAAATACAGTGTTCATGTTACAAAGTAATGCTGTGCAATGCACGTCACATTGCAGCAAAAGTGGAGCATGTTTCAACTTTTTTGCAGCGTGACTCAGCATTGTTTCGACAGAGCACCCTGTGTTGGCACCCTGCTGTGTTGTAGGGGTGGCGCCATTAAAATAGAACTGGAGAAATTGATTTTTTTCATACATGACTTCAGAGTATTACTACGAGTAGAAAGGCTGTGGCTGTTTAACAGTAAACTAAATGTTTCTCCCAAGAGCCCATCTCAAATTTAAGCCACAGCCATGGAATAAAGATAGTGATGCACTGTTATATATCTCATAAATATGAATATTTAAAAATTTACATCATTTAAGTGTGAAACAGTCTTTATGAATTGTTTACCTGTTCAAGGTTTAATTGCATGAAGCAAGAAAAGGTGCATGTTATTGTTGTTCCCTGCATCTTAAGTTCATGCCATAGTGATCTGAACAAGCCTCATCTCCTCTGTAACAGATTCAGTTTAAGGGTTTAGAGGAGAGAGAGCAATCATGAGCCCCTTTTAAACAGAGATTTTGCAATACTGCTGTAAAGAAGATCACCAGCTGTGCTTTTTTTGCCAGGGGTCAGTATGACTCTCAGTATGACCCCTCTACCTCTGCTGCTGGTTTACTAGCCTAACAATAGCCCCCCATGTTTGTACATTTTGTACAGAACGACAAGATGGAATAATGGTGCCTTAAACAGCACCTGACAGTATAATGGGCTTTGGACTGTGGCATCCCGATACTGAGTATGTCAGTGAGGTTGTTGGACTGTCCTTTTTGTAGCGGCACATTCTGAGTGTAAACTTTGCAATATAAATTGTGCTTGAATTTGGTCACATTGTCAGAAGCAGTACATCCTACATCTCGGTGCAGGACAGCGCCCCAGTGTCTGGTATAAATATAATAAAAACTGTGTACTGCGTTCCAACTGTACAACCCTCCAAAGTAGGAAGTGA
This sequence comes from Epinephelus moara, assembly GCF_006386435.1. Classification (NCBI taxonomy): domain Eukaryota; kingdom Metazoa; phylum Chordata; class Actinopteri; order Perciformes; family Serranidae; genus Epinephelus; species Epinephelus moara. The sequence goes on along the minus strand of NC_065508.1, from coordinate 34,365,459 downwards.
TTTCTAGTTCAACATCACTTTTCAGTCAGTATAAAACTAGTCAGATACAGCATGTTGTACATACTCCCAAAGAAAGCAGTGATAGTGGCATGAATGTGGATTTCTTCAAATCGCTGTTGAAAGTCTTCTCAGTGTGTCTCCACACTGTGACCTCTTCATGCATAAGTACACCCAGGCAGAAATGCAGGTTTACATTCACAAACACACACTGTGGGTATCAGCATAGTATATCATGACAAATGTATAGATACAGGAACCTTGAGACGTTGGTTGCTGAGTAAACTGTTTATATGAAGGGGAGTGTGGAGACACAGGGGGGTCAATGGGGGAGGGGATGCAGAGAAGGTAATACATCTGGAAGTTAGTATTTTTTTCCTTTACAATGGGACATGGATTAGTTCTGTTGTCATACTGATGTCAGGATGTTTCATGTCACCCCAACTTCTACACTTGGATTTTGCAATATGTCAAATAGATTGTCTTGGACAGTGACCGTATGTAAGACATACATGAATGTACCAGTGACACCCATGAACCCTTTGTGATGGAAGACGTACCACGAGGAACCATTTTGGGTTATTGTCACTAAGGTGCTCTTTTATGATATGTGTTAATGGTTATTATGTTACGAATGTGGTCACAGGGTACAAAATAGCATGGAAATCAAAAACAGATGGACACGAGATGAGAAAAAGCAGAAGAGGGAAAGAGAAACAAATGACTAAAAAAAAGAAAGAGGCAGTGACCAATGGATAAAGAGGTGTGGTGGTGTGATTTGTCAAGAGCAGAAGAGTTGTAATCCTCTCCCACTGCTCTGTTTAGAAACAAACATGCAATCACAGACCTTCAAACTGTGTTACATGTCTTGCTAACAGCAGGTGGCCATAACATAAAGCTGTAGAATTATCCAGGGGACTTGTGTGTTTCAGTGTTGAGTAAAATTAAGTTTAGGTATCATTAAAAGAAAAGTTTGAGGGGGGAAAATGTTCCTGGAACGGCAGCTCTTCCGACTTTGCAGCTCCATTGTGCAGCCTGAAGTGACACCAGTTGAAAGCTAATGCTTGCTGAGCTTCCTTCAGATCACAGTCAGTGTGTTTACATGCACTGCACTAATCTGGTTACTATAAACGCATATTTTATTCATACAGCACGTCAGTATTCAGATTTCTCCTCTACCCCAACTGTATTTTGGAAGCGTGGCTCTCTGATTTTAACAGAAATATTGAGACAGGACGCACCTTCCCTCTGTCTTTGGTTTTTTAGTGTGTCAGACTGACAGCATTGTGAGGACAAAAGGTAGAGACACTGAGCACAGCTCGTCCTTCCATCAGTGTCTGAATTTAAAGTTGAATGTTAAGCAGTGGAAGCTGACTTGTTAGACTTCTGCAGGCTACTTAGTGTGTGTTTCGATTTCAGTCGGTCATTGCATGCAGTTATTTATCTAAGATGAATAAAACCACACTTATTTCCTCTGCAGAGTGTTTGGCTCCTGCTGACACCAACCAGTGCCTTTACACCTTGGAGTGCCTTGAGGACCTGCTGAGCCTGCAGGGAGGCCAGATTCTGGAGTTGAGCCACCTGCCACCACCAGGCTACAACTGCCTAAAACTGGCCCACCTCCACCCACAACAACATCATCCTCCTCATCTTCCTGCTTACCCTCACCAAGTCCCACCCTGGCCTGCCGGTGGGCCGTCCACAGCATCACAACATGAGCAGCTGTTGCCACTGAAGCTGCTGGGGGAGCGCAGTGAGAGCAGCCATACAGGTAGGTATGAGAGGGGGAAAGCTTGTGAGATTTGCGAAAGTAAGTCGGATAAGGGAAACAGATAAGGAGGAAGACAGGCAGGAAGTAAAGAGGGGAGTCAGAGATAGATATGTTAGGGAGGAAGAGGGGAGGTAAGCAAGTAAATAGAGGGACAGACGAGAGGAGGGGAGAAGAGAGGAAGGGCAGAAGTTGTGTTAGGACAAGTCATATGGCAGAGAATATTTAAAAATCCATGCAGATGCATTGTTAAACCAAGGGCACAAAAAACAAACCAACCGCTCAGTTTAGCAGTCTGTGTGAAACAATTTATAAACAGTGCACACAGATCACTTACCTGTACACACAGTTTAAAGGAACAGTTTGTAAGATTTAGGAAGATTTACTGGCATTGAGCGGTGACGATTTCTGATTGCAACCAGCTGAAACTTCTCCCGATTAGAATTCCTACAGACTTTATTCTTTGGGAGGTTTTGGGAGCCAAATTATTGGCAGAGGTTTTTTATCATTTTGTTTATCACTTGACATGCACAAAGGCATACATGCACATGTGCATGCGAATGGTTTCACACTTTTCCTCTGATCAACAGGTGGAGGTTATGTGCCCCGAATCAAACTTTGTTTCTTAACAAGAAAACTCAACAGAGCACCTTTTAATAATCAAGACTAAAAGACTTTTCACAGTCAGTATATTTACAAGACATTAGAGAAATTCGATTTATTGTGTTAGTCTGACCAAAACCAGAATTTTAAAATAAATGTTAACCAGTTAGTCCGACTGAAATCATACCAAATCGAATTTCTCAAAGGCGGACTAACACACCCAGATAATACGATTAGGAGTCAAATTACTCCAGCATGTATGCAGTCAATCGGACCCAAACTGGCTTAGTTTCTTTGCACATGCTCCACAGTTTCCGCCCCGGGCTTTGACGCGGAAGTTGAATAGCATTAAATGGCTACGAAAAAGTGTACAACACGTACAGAATGTACAGAGCTGTAAACCTGTCCACCATGGTACCAGTTTGTTGCTAGCTAACCGTAGTGAACTTGTTGGTCAATTGTTTGGTCTGTGACGTAATAGTTCAACTGGTTCAAGGTCCAATACTAACAAGCTGAAAGGAGGCATATTGGCACCTTTCGTAGCAGTGTCGGACCTACTTCGGTAAATAAATCGATTCCTTTCCCGTGCTGGTATACTTGGACTAGGACAGTAGTCCAATTAAATGCGCATGTAGATGTACTGAGTGTCTGATTTATACTCTACTCTGATTGGAGACGACAGATGTTCAAGTATTCTAGTTGTCTGACACCAATGACTAATTTATGCTTTCATTCACTGGATATAAATAACAAATGACATCACCTTACCAGCATACTATCTAACCTTCCATTTTATTTTCATGAGCTCAACTTGACTCAGCACAACCCAAATATTTTTTTCCCCTTACAATTTATTATACTATGCGCTTGGTAAATCGGTCTGTGCACTCTAAATTTGTTCTAAATGTATTTGCTTTGTTGATTTTTTTCCTACCACATGACCTCTGGCAGGCTTTATAGTATTTTAGGATACAGCACATAAACAGGGCCGCTTTAGAGTTGTTGGAACGCTTTTTTTCACCTTTCACGTCAGTCTTTGTGCCAAGATAGGCTAGACACATCCCAGACCAGTTTCTATACTGGATGCATGGAGCCTGAACTGGTATCAATGTCAGACTTTGCCACCAGCATTCTGGATTCACTAAATAGATTACACAGAGGAAATTACTGCAAAGAATGAAGTCATGCCATCTCATCCTGTTTCAGCTTTCTTTATATTCTGTTGTTTTTGCTATTCTTCTCTGTTGTCCTGTCACCCTGCTGCTAGCTGTCTGTGCAGAGAGCGAGTCAAAGAGAGAAGATTTTGGGGATGAACTGCAGGAAATGGCAGTTGAAGTATGTTGGAGAGAGTATACATCTACAGTCTACAGGGCTGGGTAGTGGAAAAACCATAAACATCAGGAGCCAGATGTATAAAACTGTTGATTTACAACTTAAACTGTGTGTATGCACAAAGACAGAAATATGCATTTGCATTCTTTTTGTTAGATTTATAAAATTGTGTGTACACCTGATTCTGTTAAATAAATCGTGGCATTGGGCACATGTGCAGGATCATCATTTCTACACCCACAGTTAGCCATAAATGGATGTAGAAATGCCCTTAAACATCCATTTGCATAGTGATACTTTTACTATAGTAAGGTATTGATGTTGAGCCATTTGGTCATATAACATGAAGGCTAGAGATTATTAAAATATATTTAGAAAGTAGAGGAACAAATAAGATTTAATTTCTATTCAATTGATTGACTTGATTTGAATGCCTTGAAACTGCAGAACTATCTATAGAAATATCTGAGCAGCTGAGCAACAGCTATGCGAAGAAAGACCACAATAGTCCAGCCAGCTGAACACACTTGCATAGTTGAAAGTGATGGCTGAAGGAACTGTTTGTAATCTTGGGTTTTTAGTTTAGTTTTCTGGGTTTTTGTAATAGGATTTTTGTGAAAGTCATATAAGTTTAAAATGAGCTTTTGTGCTTCTGATTTCCACTACCCGGCCAATATTACTCCATCAATACCTTTTTTCCACTTCTTCAGCTTGAAGTGAATTGAACATTTGCTGACATCCCACCAAAGCTAACATTTTTCCTTTTGTCTTCAATGGTTTTATTCACTTACAGATGTTTCGGAAAAAATCATCTTCCAGCTTGAGAATGAGAAGAATAACAGAAAACGCTAGATGTAATAACTTCTTTCTTTACTCTGTGGAAAAATGTGTAAAACAATGTAGTTGGTAACATTCAGTGTTGTCAGAAGAAACCCACCCCCCCCACCCCAAAAAAAGAAAGAGACAACAGACAGATCAATGTGAAAACATGTTAAATGCATACAAATAAGTCAAATTGCTAGGGCTGTAATCAACAAAGAAAATCTTGGTCGACTGAAATTCTACCTACTCTTCAAACAATCCACTGGTCGAAAAATCTGCACGTTACTTCGAGGTTAACTAAATGGCGGTATTGCAGCAAAAAAATCCCCTGCAGCCCATTATAAAAGATGAACACCTCAAACAGCAAACAAGGTCAATTATGAATCTTTCTATTCTGAATTTTTGAGCAGTGGTTGTTATATATTTGTAAAAGTTTCCTCAAGCAGAAAAAAGTGATTTAAAAATCAATGACGTCTTCACAATGTAAAGTCTACGAGCTGAGTGGGAACTAGTGTGCAGGGCCAGCAGGAGAAACACTACTGCGCATTAGGAATGCACAATAATATTAGCATGTCATTGGTAATCGGACAATATCGGATTTAATATCGTGCATCCCTACTGCGCATATTCAGTGGGCCTCGTACTGCATAAGTAAACCTGGAAGCTAGTAAACTTTTTTGGCATATGCACCAGATGAGCAGCTCCATTGGACTGTGCCATCTTGGGGTCAATTATCTAGTTATCATTAAAATCCGTAATGCTGAACAACAAATGTTATTTCCAGCTAGGAAAAGTAACATTTTTGTGGACACAGCCTCATTAAATCAACATCAGCGAATGTCTGACCAATGAGAATTTGGTTGGACAGTAGCATATCAACCAATCAATCGACCAACCAACCAGAAGGTGACAGCCCTACAATTTTTTTTTTTTTTTACTTTTTTCCAAGTACTGGAAAAAAGACATTATAAGCAGGCTCCTTTAGAAGAGAAGTTTGACTCAGATTATGACTCAACTTTACAGCAAATACATTCCAGGTGGTTTCAACTTTGACAACACTGGATGTGCAACTGAGAACACATTTCTTCTGTCTTTAACACTGTATGAGCATTTCCACTCAAATTTCTTGGGATCAGCTCTGAGAGTTTCCAAATCACTGGGTTTTGTTTCCATGCAAATGTGTATAATCCTCTATCTGTGTCATAGCCAGTGGATTGCAATTTCATACATTTTCAGTAAAAATGGTTATTTTCACTGTGATTGTGGGTGATCCTCAGCGCTTTGATTCTGGGGTTCAGACGCACGTAATCACTTAGTTCAAGTAAGCCCATAAAGCTTGAGAGAAAGCAGTGTTTTGTGACTGAAGTGGTGCCATACAGTCATATTTTGGCTGAAAACATGAAGGACTTGCTACTTTCTCTGCTTTATATCATTGTAAACTGAATGTTTTTGTTTTGGGGCTGTTGGTTGGTTTGAGGATTTTATGTTGAGATTTTGATCTGCATTTTTCACTGGTTCTTGCCATTTTATAGATCACATGAAAATGGTTAATTATCTAAAAAAAAAACATTACTTGGAGCATTAGTGGTGAAGTAGTGAGTGCAGATTTTACAGAAGTCACATTGTTGAGATGCTTCAGGCTAGTGCTTGAAGTTTTCCTTTTGATCCTGTGACACTTAAAAGTTTATGTAACATCATGTATGTGAAGTTTCTACTCTTGTCCTTTACCAACCAAAAAGGTCTTTGCCCTGTAAGCATTTTCCATTAGTACAATCCACAGATACTGTAGCCATTGTTTAGTCATCAGACCACAGTTATTTTAGTTCAAACAATGCTGATCTGTTTTCTGCTACTTTGTGTAGCTGCATTGAGACCTTTTCTTTTCAGTCTCCCAATGGCCAAGCAAACAATAGTTAAGTTGAAAATGTCAGTAAATCTTATCAGGATCCATGTTAGGTTGTCACACAGCAGTCACAGTCTTCCTTCTTTGGTTTAAATAGTTGATTTTTGTGTTGTTTGGGTTTGAGGCTTCAGGGTTTTGCTGATGGTTTGTCTCCTCAAGTTTTTGAGAAATGGTTCTTCCTCCAGTCTCGTTCTATAAGGGGTCAGGGATGGTGGTGGATGGTCCATGTGCATCTTTGACCTTAATGCTTTCTGTCCCTTTTGTCCTGTCTTTGTCCCCTGTAATTTTGTGATAAACTCACTCTTTGTGTCTTTTTAGTCACTTTCATGGATTGTTTCTCTTTACTTCACCCTACACTATTATAAAACTCTAATTCTCAACTCTGTCCCACTGCTTCCTCTTCCTCTTTCCACTTTCTCCTCCTTCTCTCAGGGAGTATTGACCGTGGGCGGAGCTTATCCTTCCATGAGGTGCGTAGCCAGCGTGAGGCAGAGATGAGGGCAGCAGCTGAGGAGTCGTCCAACAGCAGCAACAGTGTAGGAGGTGGTGGCAGCACCGTCCTGCAGCGCCTCCTGCAGGAGCAGATGAACCGGAATTACGTGCTGCAACAACAGCAACAACAACAACAGCAACAACAAGGAGGAGGGGGACCAGGGGCAGGAGGTGGAGGAGGTTACTCAGGACAGGGACAGGTAGGCCCCTCTGATGACCACTCCATGACTCCCCACATTGCCCGTCAGGAGCCCCAGGGACAGGAGCTGCAGACAGACAACGGCCTGGAGAAGCTGGGCTCCAGCAGAGTGGGAGGAGGGGGTGGGAGCAGTGGAGGGGGAGGAGGTTTAGGGACTGGAGGTGGAGGAGGAGGCAGCAGCGGAGGTGGTGGGAGCAGCCAAGGGCAGTGCCCGAACCCTGAGGACCTCCCTACATACGAAGAAGCCAAAGTGCAGTCACAATATTTCCGTGGCCATGGTCCTCCTCCTCAGCCTCAGCAGCAGAACAGTCAACCCCAGCAGCCTCCTCTACCCGCCTCGGTGGGCACCGCCTTCTACGTCACTGGTGTGACTAACGCCAAGGTGCGCACTGAGGGTCGCCCCACAGTGCAGCGAGTGAGCGGCACTGGGAGGGTGCACCAGGACGATGGGCTGAAGGATCTGAAACAAGGACACGTTCGGTCTCTCAGCGAACGACTCATGCAACTCTCTCTGGCCACCAGTGGCGTGAAGGCCCACGCTCCTGTCACCAGCGCCCCCCTGTCCCCCCAGCTGCCCCCACCTGGGCCACCGGGCGACTACTACAAGCCGCAGCATCGCGGCCCGCCTCCAGACTACCCCTTCAAAGGAATGGGCTCGCCTACCAAGCAGCAGGAACCTGCAGGCCACTTCTACCAGGAGCAGAGAGGGAGGGAGCACTCACGGGAGGTGCTCCACGTCCGATACCAGCCCCCACCTGAATATGGCTCCTTCAGGTAAAGAACACCTGCACTCACAGTCCTTTACCAACAAACATGTACACACTTTAAGATACTTGAGTAATACATTTTTAGAATATACAAATGATATACTCCAACAGTGAATCCAACATCTATAATGTGAACGGGATCTCTCGGAGTGACAGACCCAGTGAAGAGTGACCTAACTCTGCTTAAGGACTTTGTGATAAAACAAGACAAGGTCAAAATCCAGTATATGGCTAGACCATGTATGAAACAATGGCTTTTAATTTGAAACAGGAACTGGCAACATTCACAATGTTGCAGTCCAGCCAAAACATTCATGTAAATACATCTTAAAATGAAGTACAATACACTTAGACACACTTGCACAGCAGATGGGACCTGCTTCTTTTGAACCTGTACCCACTGATCAGCTCTTTTTTGCTCAATTTACCATAACCCTCCTCTGTTCAGCTCCGGTCGGTGATGTAAAGGCTGAAGTCATACATAGGCTCTACAAAGAGCCTACACTGTGGCCTGTACAAGCAGCCAACGCCATTGTCAGCATCTGTACCACAATTTATATTTGTGTGGTAGTATGTCTGTGTCGCTTTGCAATCACACCTCCAAAACGACTAGCTGGCAGTGCGGTTTCCATGTAGCTGTGTTGAGTTTTTGTGAAGTGCAGTAAAGTTTGATTAATTCAACTAATACACCTAAGATACATACAAAACATAGCTTACTAGAGTGCTCCAGGGATGACATTTTTCTGTAGTCACGGAAGTTAGCCTGCTCTGGTTCCCTCATCATAAAGCCTATGGGATTTTTCCACTGGATTTTGGATTATTGCAGAAAATAAACTCTGTGGCGAACAAAAGCTTATGATACTTAAATGTTTTTTTTCCCGCAAGACAATTTTCACAAACACTTCTTTTTTAATTTTTGAAGCCAAAATGCAATCGCCAGACATAAAAAACTAATGTTAGCTTATAAATGAACTACACTGCAGTCACATGATTTAACATCCCTACCAGAAGGATGCTGTAAAGCCATGTTCAGCCTGATGACGTTCGGTAGTGTCATTTAGCCGCTTGTCAGCAACTGTCTTTTATTTGACACTTTTGACAAATTCACGAGTGTGCTATTTACTGACAAATTTTATGTTGTAGAAAAGCGTGAAAGTCTCTTAAGCTTGAGTTAACTACAGACCTTATTTCAGGCATCTAACCAAAAACCCATTCAAAAAAATCCATTGACCTTGAGACGAGGGAACCAGAAGTGCAAAAATGCTAACTCATTTCCGGATTTTAGGACTCATTTCTGGGGCATTCTACAGTGACAATATTAAACAAAAGCACAAAATTTGTCTCTCACAAGATCACCAACAATAAAACAAATGTCTTATACCAGACAAGTTTTCCCCACTCATACAACATGCTAACATTATTAGCATGAACCTATGACCTCTCCTATTGCATAAATTAGCCTAGCAGCTAGTAGACTTTTCCACTACTCATATGAAGCCAGGATAAGTCACATACAGGACATCAGATGCTATTTTGTGTGGGTTTTATTAGCTTAACAATTTGTGTCAAATAAAAGTAAATTGAATCTTTGTTTCCACTGAGGGAAATGGTTTTCAATTCACTAAAATAAACAGGAGTTCTGCATTGCCATGATGTGTAGTTACATTTCTGAGGAGGTGCACATCTGTCCCCGCTGACTGGCAGCCATCGGTGGCTATCATAGTGTGGGATAGATTCGGGATGAATAAANAAACAGCAGCCAGAAACAGAACAGAGGGAACCAAACCCCCCCCCCCCCCCCCCCCCCCGGACTTAAAACAAGACTGTCAGTGCCTAATAATTTCAAAAGAGCAATGGCCAATGGAGAAACACAAAACACTCATGTCTTCACTGACTCTGACCAATGATGTAATTTCGTCACTCACTCACTCACTCACTGACAGACTCTCCTGTGCATAATGCTGGCCCAGCATTTTGCAGTTTAGCAAAAAATTTAGTTAGGTGTTGTTGTACAAATATTCCTACATCCTTATAATACATGATTGTAGCTGCTAAAAAGAATGTTAAAAATTACAGTAACCTGCCCGTCACCCATACGTGTTGAACACACACAACACTGCACTGTCACATCATCTTCAGAGCTCTGTCAAACTATGATACAGGAGCTGAGCCATGATAGTTAAGATGAATACAACAAGGTATGTCTGTCTGTGCATCATGCAGAGATGTGTTGAGACCAAAACCACAGAAACAGATGTTAAATTAAATCTTAAAATCAGTGTGTATTTGCTGATGTGCAAATGAATATCACAGATAAATTTAGCTAAAACTCTCAGAATAATTCAAGGTTGCTAAAAAGAGTTTAAACAGTTTGTACACTTGCATGCAGGCATTCAAAGAGCTGTGCTCAATACAGTATTACATGCTGTTTATAGTATTTCATAACTGTGCTGTATGCAGACACTGTCTGTTTGTCCATAAGACTCCTTGTATTTGTTTTACATTCCATTGCTAAGTGAGTCACAAGTTTGTTTGGGTGGTTACTTACAGTAAGTGTAACTGTTGAATAGTTTTACATCATCATGAAGCGAGAAACAATGAGCAATACAAGAGAGAATAAACTGTGCTTGAGCAACACTTTGAATCAATGCCAACTGCAGGAGAGCCATTCGGACGTCTGGCCTTCATAAGCGGGAAGGATCTCAGGGGAGATCATTAATAAATTAGCAATTTTTAAGCACATTTTTTACAGAAATTTAAAATGTTAAAAAGCCTTTTTAGTGGCATAAATATTCAATCTTTTGTTATTTAGTTTGTGTCTCCATACCAAGTCATCTGAGAGGTTTCCACAGCAACTACAGCAAGTAAATGACCACACAAATTATGTGGAAAAATGAGAAAAGCGCTGAGCTTGAGATTATCCACAAAGACACACATTCATTATTGCCTTCCCGTGATTATCACACAGCTCTGTTTTGACTTCTCCAACTTATGAACTCAAATGATTTCCAAACAGTGTCAGATTGATATGGACCCACAAACACACATACAGGTTCATGTGAAGTTCCATTGTTCAGTGAGATGTAAAAGCTGCCACAGGGTTTGTTTCCATGGGGATGCGCAATGTATTGTTTTTTAATCATTCCTGTAATGTTATCTTGCATGTTAAACACATTGCGAAAGACTGTTATGCACTTTAAATACTGGAACTACATGACATTCTGTCTGTAAGTGCTATTTTGTCTGATACATGCCATACTTTTTACTCTTTGGCCAATCAGAGAGCCCCCACCTTTAGGCAGGGCCCAACAATAAGGATTGCCCGATGGCCTGGGGCCGGTGAAAAGTTACATTGAGTCGGTAAACACAATCAGTTATCTGCCCAATCTGGCCAGTACCTGAGAAACTGAGCGAGCGACGTTGGTATGACTGCTCTACTCTCTGAGATGTCCCTTTGCTTATTCATTGCGCCCCTGAGAAAAACATCCGACTGGGTTGAGAATAATAACTGGTGTTATAAAAGTCCTTTGGGGAATAGCTCAGTGTGTAGCGAGTGTGTGACAGAGCGTGAGAGAGACGTTGGGGGAGCTCAGAGCAGATAGGTGTTGGCGATCAGAACAAAGTAGAAATTAACAGTGAAGTTGTCGATTGGTATTAATTGAATAGTGTAGGTTTCATTTTGTCCATCAATAAACACTGCAGCTCCTCAAGACCCAAGTAAAGTAAATGTAAATATACAAGCACACGTACTGTGCAAGTCTGAGTCAAGAACTGAGTACACTTTAATATCTGTTTCTTTATGGCAACTAACATTGATATCGCAATATTCAACAGCGTTATCTCATATCACATATTTTCCTCATTATCATGCAGCTCCAACAATGACGAAGACAAAATAATGTCAGAAACAGAATGCTTTTAATTTTCTTGATAAGCAAGTTGAAAAGAATAAAAACACACATTTAAAAAGATGATATGTGAGAACTTTTCATGGTTTCCCAATAGTGTTTTTCCAACTGGTGAGAAGGAATCCCGTCGGGCCTGTTTCACACGAGTCTATTTACCTCAGAGGAACCAGATTCAAACAGCCATGAATACTGTAGAATTTAAATCATCAGCACAGGACAAGTCGGGACATGATATACTTGGCTTTGATGACGTTCCTTTGAGGGCTAAAGGCAGGAATGTTTGCTCTGCAAAAAAGCCAGTTGACAGCTGGTGTTTTCCCACCTTACTCAAAAACAGGTTCCGCTCAATAAGCACACAAGATGAATCAGACTGATATAAAGGTAATTTATGTTAAATTGCATTCATTTAACACATTGTCAGAAATTAACCACAGTAGCATGAAATCTCTTTCACTGTTTTAAACACCTACTGGTGGACATCTCTCTTGTGTCTCTCCTGAGAGACAGCCATTGTTTGGAACAATACTTTAGTGATATCTCAGATTGTAAAAAAAAAAAGTGATATTAGCTTTTTTTTCCTGATGAGGATGCTATAATTGTGGCTATGAAAGTATAGTGATCAAGATATGTAGTGAGCTCGACATTTTACAGTGTAAAAATCAATGTATCACTGCTTTCTATACAGGGGCAGAAATTTCAAAGGTGGTGGGGGGCATTGAGATAGAATAAAATAGTTTTTTTTTTTGATTTATTATTTAATAATTTTTTTTGTCCCTTTCATATAATGGATGGTCGTAACAGCAAAATATGCAAAAGTGATTAAATTGTGGGTGGGGGACTAGTGCATTAAGTTTCTCCCTTTTTTAATATAATGTTAGTTTTTGCACTGTAAAGAGTGGAGGGGTCCAATGAATACTTCCTTATGAAAAAGTACAGTGGACATGTCCCCCTGTGTACCCCCCTGCACTGCAGTTTCTTGCAGTAACTTATCAACTGACATTTATGTCAATGAAAATCATCTTTGATAAGATAAAACGGGCCAATAATCTTTTTTCCATAGAACAAAAGTGGACAAAGTTGTCAAATGTTACAATAAGCAAACACTATCAGTTGTGAAAATCCCTTAATCAAATACAGTCAGAAATGAGAAAAATGCTAATTTATATTGGGAATTATCTGACCACAGAATGCGTTAGTACGATTCGATGCCCCAGACACATTTTAATATGGAATGCAAAGTACTGAGGTTTGATACCCAGCTGTAATATTTAGTTGTGCATCTGTTCCTGCAGCAGTTTAGGTGTATATATTAGATGGATTTAAGGCATGGGCAGGAGGTCATATGGTTCATATTCCAAGACCATCTGTGGACATTCCTGATCAGCTGCTTCTGTGGTTGATGGAGAACTTGTACTTCGGGTCAGTCTTCACTTAGATGAAATAGAACAAACTTGATTGGCCTCAGTTGTCCTTACTTGAATATGTAAGTTTACCACAACACAAATCAGATATTTCTGATATCTTGGTACAGCTCATATGGATAGACACAGATATACCAAAAACATTTGCTCAGCTTTATACAGTATGTCCCACCTCATACAGAATCACGGATAATCACACCACCAGGGAAGAGGAAAAACAGTGTGTGTACACTTGGTCCAGACTGTTTACCATTGGACTTGGGAACACCATCAAGGTCCTCATGTTATCTTAACCCCCAGACACTAAGAGCCTTCTTACAAGGACTACGAGGCCTCTCAAAATACCAAACTATGACAGTAACCAAATCATACATTCCTTCATGTCTAATCATAGTGGTGTTGTACCAGACTTCATTCTACTTAGTGGTATTCCTAATTTTTTTCCTTCCCATTTGCCACCACTCATGTATGAGTCAGGCAGAATATGAGAAACACCTCTCAGTATAATGCAGTCCAGTACAACACTACCACTAAGCAGGACCTCAGTACTAAAACAAGTGAATAACCGCCTCTATGGCACTGTCAAAAACATTGACAATGGCAGACGTTGGCAGGGGTGAAAAAAATTAGAAAGGGCACAAACTGTATATGGTGAGACACCATTCTCGGAACCCATCGGCTATATTTGGCGTCTGACTTCCGGCAGATGGCGATACAGCCTCTGGGAGCAGACCCCCGATTTTTTGGCAGTCCGGTTTGAGGAGGCGAATTTCCGTTTCTGACTTCCGTTTATATATAAGTAAATATGCTGAACCATTGCGATGGATTCAGATTTTTCAGTGATGCCAATTATGTTCCGCCTCGTTAATTCAGCGCACGGAACGTTTAACCTGGCAACAACTGCAGCTGGCTCAAACGTTATTGGTCAATATCACTACAAACAGCCTAGCACCGGAAACCAGGGCTCTTCCACTCTTCTTCCGGAGGCAAGATCTCCAGGGTTTGCCTACAGACTCTACATTCACTGAATGTAGAGTCTGTATATAGAGACTAGGTGAGACACTAGCACACCCAAAGTTTTTTAGCATCTAGGGTAGCCTACATGGCACTGCATCATGTTTTCTCCACTCAAAGTGGCACCTTATAGGGTACCTTATCCTGTTTTCTCCTCTAGAAAGCACACTGTCACATTTTCTTTACTGTAAGTTCATCTTAGAGGACACATTATCACATTTTTCCACTTTAAGGTGTACTTGAGAGGGCACATGATCAAGTTTTCTCCACTAGAGGGCACATTATAATGTTTAAGTTTTTAAGTTTAAGTTTATTTACTTTATTAATCCCCCTGAGGAGAAATTCAATGTTTTCACTCTTGCTTGTCAATTACACACAGGTCCGAAAGACACACACATGCACAAATAGGACCTATACATACACAAAGTGGAGAGATGTCAGAGTGAGGGGGCTGCCCTTGGTGAGGCGCCCCGAGCGGTTGGGGGGTTCAGTGCCTTGCTCAAGGGCACCTCGGCAGTGCCCAGGAGGTGAACTTCTTTTTTCTGTTTTCTCCACTATAGTTCACATTATCACATTTTCCCCACTATAAGGGCCCCCTAAAGGACACATAATCACATTTTCTCCACTGGAGGGGCACCCTAAGGGACACATAATGACATTTTCTCCACTAGAGGGCACATTGTAATGTTTTCTCCACTGTAGGTCACATTATTACATTTTCTCCACTGGAGGGTACATTATCACGTTTTCTCTACTTGAAGAGAACGCCCTAGAGGGCACGCTATCACGGTTTCTCTACTGGAAGGGCACCCTAGAGGGCACGTTATCACGGTTTCTCAACTGGAAGGGCACCCTAGGGTGCACATCATGATGTTTTCCACTAGAGGGCACATTATCACGTTTTCTCCACTAGAGGGCACATTATGACATTTTTCCACTGGAAGGCCATCCTAGGGGGCACATCATCACGTTTTCCACTAGAGGGCACGTTATCACGTTTTTCCACTGGTAGGACACTGCAGATGTCATTTTATTACCAAAGGAGCATCCAAGTGGGCACTGATGCTGTCATCCTTATCATAGACATCATGAAAGTAGACTGTGTATAAAGGACATTTTATTGACGAAATTATTAATTGATGATGAAAAGAGTCATCAGTAGCAACCCAGTTGAATATGTAATTCACAGATATGCTTTGAAAAATCCATGTCATGCTTGCTTCTATTTAGTTATGTACAAGTTATGTTGTTACAACTTTCACAGCCAGGCCAAATATGAACATCAGGTTCACATTTATTTGATAGTAGGCATAGGTGGTCTCAGAGGTACTTGTACACATGGCAACTGAAGAGATCAAGTTATAATTTCATACCAGGTCTTTGTTTGCTCCTCTAGCAGTCATTGCACTATGCCAAGGTCTAAATTAAGCTGCTTGATTGCCTGCTGCAATGATCTTTAGCCTTGCTTTTATCAATTTACTTATTAATGTAAAGCCTGAAGGTACAATCATTAATAAATTTGGGCACCAGACGCACAGTTAAGTATGGCATTAATAACTTGGGTGCACTTAAGGCCTAACACACTTCAAAATAAATAAAGGGTGTTAAGAACATTTAAGGGATAACCTCATTAGAGTGATGATAAGGAGGTGAAATGTAGTTTAAAGCAGATCGTATTTCATTCTCTTCAAAACAATTTTAAACAAAAATTTGAACAAAAGAAATCAATCTAATCTTAACAAAATCTCAAAACCATGTCTGTGTACACTTAAGTCCATTCACATTTCAAAAGAAAAACATTTAATCTGAACAAAGAGTTACAATTTCCCATTAATTATTCTGACATAGTTCTTAGTTATATCAGAGTCTCCTATACAAGTGTCAGTGGTCCAAATGTCCTAAAGAAAGGTGCTGAAACTGAAGGGTTCATGTGTGAGAGCGTATGTGCATATGGGGAGTTGGGTCTCAGTTTGATGAGACAGGAGTAGTTGCTGAACAGGGGAGAGTCCAGGCTGAGAGAAAAGTTAATGTCCAAAATAGAGGGCAGTTCTGTGTTCTTTAAGTGGGGAGAGCAGAGAGGGGTTAATTCTTCTTAGTAGTCTTCGTTGTTGTAGAGTGTGATGCAGCTCAGGAATTCTTCACTCCGCTAAAAGCTTGCTATGACTTAAAACAGATGTAAATCAAAATGGATTTAAACTTGCTTGGCTTTTAGTTTAGATTTGGCTCAAACACTGGCTTCTAAGTCATGCCACTCTTCCCCACAATGTGTCTGTCCTCTCTCAATAGCTATATCACTCTGTCCTCTGCTGTGCCACATCCACTCCCTCACAGGAGTCAGCAATCTGCACTCTGCAGAGTGCCTAGATTATTAAGGATTGTCAATATGGGGCATTTTATGGCCAAAGACACACCAAACATTTACCTCTCTATCAGTAAACAGAGAAAAGGCATCCGTGGTTCATTTTAGCCAGCTGTTCCCTCTTAGAGTTAAATGAATAAAAACCAAATGGTCAGCCTGTAACACTTGGAACATATTCAGGATTCTGTACATCGACATGAGACACCTGCTGAGGTTGAGAATTGTGTAATCACACGCCGTTGATCTCTCCTCAGGTCCAGTAAGGAGGGTTCAGCTCACTTCCAGAGGCCCCTTCATCAGCACAGTCCCACCTCTTCCGTCACCTCTGTGGGCTCCTTGTCCCGCACCCAGTCTTCCACCCTAAGCAGCGTGCTCAGTGCTTCCCACTCCTCCCATCCCTCCTTCCCTCACCAGCACCCCCAGAGCCAGGGAGAGCCCTACCCTGGCACAGGGCCCCGTAGTCCACAGGGTCCTGGCTCCCACCAAGCAGGCGAGCCCTTCCCATTGGGGCCCATGCACCCAACACCACAAAGAGGTTATGGTTTCCCTCATGACCCCTATGGCTCCACCCCAAGGATGCACCAGCAGCAGCAGCACCATCAGTATCAACAGCAACAACAGCAGCAACAGCAACAACAACAACAACAACAACAACAACAACAGCAGCAGCAGCAGCAGCAGCAGCAGCAGTTCCAGGGACCTCCCCAGCCCCAGCTGCCAGTCCAGGCAGGACATTTGCCCCACCCGCACTCCTACTCCCACGTACAAGGGGAGTCCTTTGCTATGATGGCACGCGCCCACCAGATGGTGGATATGCTGACGGAGGAGAATAGGATGCTGAGGCAAGAAATGGAGGCCTGCCGCGAGAAGGTCACAAAGTTGCACAAGGTAACATTCACTGCAGAAGAGAAGCATAGCTCCAACAATTAATGGCTTAGTTGTCAACCATTAAGTCAGTCACCAACTAATCTGATAATTGATGAATCCTTTCGAATACATTTTTTAACGGGAAAAAAATCTAAATTCTCTTATTGCAGCTTCTTAAATGATTGTGTTACTCTTCTGTGACTGTGACAGTAAACTGAATATCTTTGGGTTGTGGATAAACCAAGACTTTTGCGGATCTCATCCCAGACTTTTGAAAACACTCATAGACATTTTTCATTATTTTCTGACATTTAATAGACCAAACAACTAACAGATTAACTGAAAATAAAAATAATTGTTAGTTACAGCTTTTCTACAGAACAGCATTAAAGGAAAGGTTAAAATTTGATCAGGACTATCTGAAAAGAATGCTGATCGCCCATATGTACACAGTAAGGGGATTTAATTGCTGTCATTGCATTCTAAAGTTCAGCTGAGGCTAATTTGAGACTTCAGCAGAACAAAAGCAACTGCTAAATGTGAAGCTAATACATGTACGCTACCTAAAGGCTAATAACACATGTTCTTACAAACTATGAAAAATTTTGAAATAACGCTGTTGACACATTTTTGATTTTACGAAGTAGAGTGGAAAAAAGAGCTGCATGAGAGACATGCCATCTGTGTCCTGCAAAGATATTTCAGCACTACAACTATCATGTAAATTCACTTTGACTCTGTTGGTGTTTTTGCACGTGGGTTGCTCATCATGGAGATGTTGATGACATATTTTGCAGTGCAAAGCAGTGTGCAAAAGAAAGGTGGGGTAACAGTTTAAGTTAAGTTGAATTGAATTAACAATAATTCACTTAACAATTTTGTTAGGACAACAAATTTTGTTGCTTGTGATCTTTTTTTTGTGCTTTAGTTGTTTTCTGTTTGACGTTTAATTCTTAGTCTTTTAAGCCCAAACATAGTGACTTGGCAGGGTGACCAGGAAAGAGCTCACCTTTTTGAAGCTGAGGCTGTAAATAGTGTTAAGATGAAACCAGTTTTGACCAAAGTCAGTAGTTAGGTGTGAATATGGATATCCAGCAGTGAAATTTTTTTTATACAACATTTGGATAAAATTTTAATGCATCTACTTTGCTCTCCCTGTCTCCACTGTGTTTGACTTTATTCCCTGTGTGTCTGTGGGCAGTTGGAAACAGAGATCCAGCTGGTGTCAGAGGCTTATGAAAACCTCGCCAAGTCCTCCTCCAAGAGGGAGGCCCTAGAGAAAACCATGAGGAACAAGCTGGAGCTGGAGGTGCGCCGGCTGCACGACTTCAACAGGGACCTCCGAGGTGAGAGAGCACGGAGGTGCAATAACCATGTAATTACTTTAGGTATTACAGTCCGTCTGTAACTGACTGCAGATTGCAGTGGAACCAGCCTCCGATATGCTTTGTTTTTAGCAGAAATTGAAAAAATGTATTGGGGAGAGGGTGACGGGTTCATTGTGCCAATATAAGAAAAAAAATCCACTGCAGTCACCACTAAAAAGCTTATTGGGAGGTTTGTTGGCATGTCATTGTTATAACAGATGATGATAGAAAAACACCATAGTTTCACTGAGTTTAAATGCACATGCATATTTTATTAAAAATAGTTGATTTAGGCTATTTTATCGAAAGTGAAAGGTTTATTTTCTTGTGAAACATTCATAACACTTACTATCCCATTCCTTTCTTTCTCAGTATCTTTTTAGCTATGTCCTGCAGTTGTAGGCTACATGTGCTGCTTGTGCTGTATTTGTGGGACAGACTGATGACAGAATGAGTTCAAGTAGCTGCATCTACACAGCAAACTAATCTGTGTGACACTTACAGGAGAAAAAAAGCTGCACCAGAATCCAAATACCTTATATAAGAAAGCACAAAAATGCAATATATTATTTTATTCTACCCATAGTTGCTCATTATTATTTAGGAAAAAAATGACATGTTTGTGCATTATTTTTATTTATTTTTTTTAAACTTTATTTATTGAGATTATCCATGAACACACAAGACAGTAACATACGTTGTCATCTCAAGTTGCAGTTATGTGCAGAAAAATAAATAAATAAATAAATTAAAGAATACTGGAGACTAACAACAACCAAAACAAAGAGATCATGTTGAGAGAAAACAAAAACAAAAACCTACACATAGACAAACGAGCATACATGAAGCAAAACAAAACAGTACTAGTGCATCATAGTGTTTTCACACCTCAGTCAGACAGTCCAGAGTTTATTGTTCCAAGCCAGGTAAGCTGTTCGCTTTGTCTAATGGGTCCCAGGTTGCATTATGTTTTTTTAAACTGATTCATATCATTGTGATGGCCACAAGATAAAAGTACCCACTCTGTTTGCAACATAGGACTCTGATTTCACTAACTAGCCATTTCATTTACTGCACATTATTGAAAAGTGATGGCTACATTCTGATGGCCCCGCTGAGTCAGCGCGCAGTGGGCTGAGAGAACATTAGGAGGCGTCATGTGTAGTGATGGAGTAGCGAGACAAAAGCCCAGTGTGGCAGCTTCCCCCACAAATTATACATCAAGATAAAGCTCAGAACCTGTCGTTTTTATGCTTCTGCGCCGGTGATACTCATGCCTAAAGGCATTATGTTTTGAGGCTGTCTGTCCGTCTCTCTATCCATAGACACTGACATATGTCCCACTCTTTTGAGTGTGATATCTCGAGAACACCTGAGAAGAATTTCTTCAAATTTGGCACAAACATCCACACTAAGTCAGAGATGGACTGATTAGAATTTGGTGGTCGAAGGTCAAAAATCAGTGTGACCTCACAAAACATGTTTTTGGCCATAATTCAGGATTTTATGACTATTTGCTTTAGATTTCTTACATACAGCTCCTTTAAGAAAACAAATGTCAGATAATAATTTGTGACCTTAACACACAAAGGTCAAACTTTTTTTTTTTTTTTTTGTATTTTTACTCAGTAAATGAGAACAAGTATTCAGTAAATCAGATAACTTCAAACTAAGCACTCTTGCTCATAGCTGAACTTGTCCTGCATCTCAGCTCTGAGTAATGACTTCAAAACTATTGTTTAAAGGTCTGGTTTGCAGATTATAGTGACACCTAGTGGTGGGGTTGAAGATTGCAACCAACTAAAACTTCTCTAGTGTCCCAAGTGTGTAGGAGAACTACTGTGGCTGATGCGAAAATGTGAATGGCCGTATCTAGTCAATGTTTGGTTTGTGCGTTCCGGGCTACTGTAGATCAACAGGGTGGACTCCGTGGAAGAGGACCCGCTTTGAATATAGACATAAGCGACTCTTTTGCGGGTCACAAAAACATAAGATTCTTAGTTTTACGTGATTATACACTAATTAAAACCTAGTTAAACCTAGTTAGATTTCATTTCTGCGAATAGATGCTCCTAAATCCTACACACTACACACTTTTTTATGATTTACTGAGCAACCATCCATGTGTGAGTGAGATGGGCGGAAAGGAGTCAGAGAACAAAAATAAATAAATAAATAAATGTGTGTGTGTGTGTGTGTGTGTGTGTGCGTGTGCGTGTGTGTGTGTATTTGTTTTAAACTAAATGTTATTAAATAAATTAAATATGATCATACTTTATTAAATATATTTGCATTCTTATTATTTATTTATTTTTCACCTTTCATTTATATAATTTACACAAATATATATAATTTTATAGCTCTTTATATTCTGATTTTATTTTATTTTATTACACTGTATAAGTCTTTTCTATTTACTATTTAACATTTTTCTTGAGTGGAGCCTCCCAGCAAAAGTATTTAACACGATTGTACTTGTATAACTGGGGTGACAATAAACATCTTGAATCTTGAAAACCTTCCAGCTCCAAACAACATCACGACTGCACCTTCAAAATAAAATCCCTCACATGCAGTGGAGGTTTGTTAATGTAAAATAGTTTTATGGTTACAAACGGACACATTATCTACATGTAAAACTACCGAATGAGATTAAAGCTTACAACAAAATCACAGTACGCTGAAATTTTCTATACCTTTTATATGCAAGTAATTTTTATATTATCATGGCAAGTAATGAAGAAACGTTACTGGAAACTCACACAGATGTGCTTTGAGAGAACAATCTTTATTTTTGTGTGTTTGTCCACTCTGAACATTTGTGTGTTGTGTGATGTTGTTTTAAAGAGCGCATGGAGACGGCCAATAAGCAGCTCGCTGCTAAAGAGTGTGAGGGATCAGAAGACAACCGCAAAACCATCTCCCAGCTGCTTACACAGAGTGAGTACCACACACACACTCACACACAGCCTGGGACATTTAACATGCCACCCCCAGCATTCCTTAGGCACGATGTCAGTCTGGACAACTTTATCATCCATCTTACTGAATATTTCTGAAAAAACACAAAACATCAGAAAGTTCTCAAATCAATTTCTGAAACATTTTAAACTGTGCAGGGATTGAAATGTAATCTGAGTGATCTATTGTGTGCATGCAGTTAAGACATTGTGTTTGTGAATGTGTTAAAGACAAAGAGACACTTCGTGAAAAGGAGAAGCTGGAGATGGAGCTGAACGCACTGCGCTCCACCACAGAGGACCAGAGGAGACACATCGAGATCAGAGACCAGGCACTCAACAACGCCCAGGCTAAAGTGGTTAAGCTGGAGGAGGAGGTAAGAGCTTCACCTGTCAGTCATACTGGTTTTGATCCTGTTTGTTGGATTTGGGTTTGTTGCTTATTGGCATTATTAGAACCAGAAAATCCTGATTTAAATATAGAAGCCCAGGTGGAGCTGAGGTGGGACAACCAAGCAGCAAACAGCTTCCCTGAATGTGATGAGTCAGTACATGAAACATTTCACAAAGCGATTCCCACCATGATATTTTAATTAAACAAGACACAGAATCTTAACAGTGAACAGCAGCACTGACATCTCAGGCTAGTCATATGTTACTGACTGTATCTGAAGTTTTAGAATAAAGACGACAGATTCTTCTTTCATAGATGGCAGAAAGAGCCTCAGCTGTGAAGCTGTAAGAGGAAGGCTGTCACAAGGACTGTAAAAGTTGATTGATAGAATTGTGTTATGGCGTAACTATGGAGCATACACATGTAGCTGCACTTCAGGCTACACTGTAGCTGACACACTTCCTGAAAAATATAAATACTTGTCAGGGCTAATATGGCGATGGAGATGGCAAACACTGGATTGGTTGTTTTCTGCTACTAGTTTCTGATGCTGGTAGAGATTGAAGGGAGTAAAATATAGATCAGAACTTCTGCTGAAGGGATCTATGGCGGGACTCCTCGTATCGACTATAAATCCATAATAACAATAACAATAATAACTATTTTATTGAGATAAAATTAAAGGTTCTAGAGCATTAACACAGCAGCAAATCACTATGTGCCGTGTAAAGATGTAGTGGACAAATGGCGTCCAAAGCAGAGAATAAAGTCACACTACCTCTGTGTATGTTGTAATCTAAGCTTCTCTGTGGTTTGTTGTCCTGATATGATCTAAGATATTGGTATCAGAGCATATCAAGGCTTTTATTATTGCTTCACGATCATCTATATTGGGCTATATAGAGCCTGATCCAATCCTTTGTTTTATGATTTGACTCGCAAAGCTTTCATGCACAGTAACGCAACTAGTGCAGCCTTTGGTCACTCTCCAACTCTCCATCTCTTCTCCACTCTGCACAGTTCTCTTGTGTGTAAGAGGAATGGGTTAAGCCCCGTCCGCAGTGAAACACCACACACCATTAACGGCAGTAAAATGCAGTGTGAGGCTGTTTATTTATGTTATTTACTGAAGTTATGAGCACTCCTTTCATTTCAGTTCAGAGTGAGAGTCTCTTGCATTTTTCTGTCGTCTGTGGTGCATGGTGTTTTACTGCCTTTCTCAGAGGAGAGACAGACAGTGGTGAGAGCTTACGACACACTCACCACACAACCTGGCCACTGCAACTTGGAGTGGCTGGTTTCCCCCAGGTTAACACCATTAGCTCTGTCAGCACTGTTGTTGTTGTTGTTTGGTGCTGGTTATGGAGTTAGCACCATTAGCTGCTAGCAGCTGGTTCAGCCACTTCCACGTTAAGAACCGTGTGCAGACAACTCATACACTCTGAATTTAGCATAGAGCCCCTCTAAGAAAATGAATCGTTTGAACTCTAACTGAGGACATTGTGGTTCATACCTTAACTCCTGACAGAAGGATTTCTGTAGTGAGATGATTAAAACTCAGTAGCGACCTGCAATAAAACTCCCATCAGACTTGCTTGGACCTGGTGAGCTCCTTGGTAAAATGAAATAGCCAAAAGTTAATGAAACCTTTGGTTGGCTGCGGACTGTGGAACGTAAACAGGTGCGTGACCACACATGTGAGATCCAGGTAAACAGTAATTCCAAGCTGAGAGCAAAAGTAGCATGTGCATGTTAACACCAACTGCTCCAGGTTGGCCGTGGGTGCTTAAAATGTCTTAAAATATCTTAAATACACATTTACTAAAGTATTTTTGACAGACTTTGACACAACACCTATACACAAAGCCCTTATTTTCACCCCTCTATGCATTTAGATCATGCAGTATGTCTGCATCGTTAGCCAGCCTGCTCATTAGTTTATTTTCTTTGTGCTAATAGCAGTTAGTGTCATTTTACCTTTTTGTTCATGTTTAACTGACATCAATGTGTTTACTTGAAAAGAATATATTTCATTCATACTAAGGTCGCTCTTAAACTTCATTTAAATGGTATTAAAAATATCTTTAAAAGCCTTAAATCTAGCTTGTTTATACCTGTGGATACTCGGTGCTCTG
Organism: Epinephelus moara; assembly: GCF_006386435.1. Taxonomy (NCBI): domain Eukaryota; kingdom Metazoa; phylum Chordata; class Actinopteri; order Perciformes; family Serranidae; genus Epinephelus; species Epinephelus moara. The sequence continues at coordinate 34,341,151 of NC_065508.1, read as the reverse complement.
TAAGGCTGCTTTGTCATCTAATTCTTTGGTTTTAAAGACTGAAGCACACTCGCCTGCTCTGTGTGAAGAAAAGCTGAAAATCAGGTCACTTTATTGTTTGTTTTGATTCTTGGCGAGTAGCTTGTGTCTCCTGGTTACCGATGTTTTACTTTAGAGGAAAATCTCTCAGTGTTCTGGCCTGGTGTCGGCCTGCTATCTGACACCAGTGTCTGTTTGACTTAGCGGATGTGCTGCATGCTGTCGTGTCCCCTGGTGGCTGTGGATGGGAACAGCTGCAGAATGAAATAAACTGACTGCTCTCAATCTCAACATCTAACGTAGAGTGTTTGGTAAATTTGTCTTCTCATGACTTTCACGTATTGACGTCTGGCTTATTCATCAAATGCACTAGAAATCTGTGATACTGGTGCAGTTGGCACACGCTGTGAACACTTTGGCTGGAGACATAAAACATTCAGTCCTGTGATGCACAGAAGAGGAAAAAAAAACATACTTTATTGTAAACATCTTAAACATACAGTTTTACACAACTGCCACACCTTGATAAAAACTAAAAATCTCCAAATATATTTGTCACTCCATGACACATGAGGTTATAAACAGGTTATAAACAAACCAGCAATTAATCACAGTTATCTAAACCACTTTATTTGGAGGTCAAAGTAAAAGTGAGTGGTATAACGGAGGTCCCGCACAGGACAGGAAACAGGCCAGAGCCCGAGCCAAAGCCGGCCTCTGACACACAACGCCTGCTTGTTGTCAGAACAAAAGAGCTGCAAGCTTTTCTCCTGAAAAAAAACTGAAAGAGCCTTCAGAGTCTGGGCCCTTCGCCTGCCTTCTCTCAGCTCCTCTCGGCTCTGTCCTCCTCTCCTATATTCTCTCCACCCTTTTTCTTTTCTTTTCCTGCTTTTGCAGATAGTCACTCAGTCACTCTAAATCAGTCTGCTGAGGTAAGGCTGCAGTTCAGAGCGATAGGAGAGACTTTAGGGACACAAAACCTGGATTAAGTGCTGTGAGCACGAGAGGAGTGTCATCTGTAATCTGTCCAGCAGGTTTGTGTTTGTTTGGACACTCAACAGTTTAATGATACTGTGCTGATGGATCTTCAAAAACGTGTCATCAGGGCAGATCTTTCCACCACAGTCATTCAAAAAAGTGTACCAGGTAACTATATATAGATTAATGATTACCAACATTTGCTTATTGGAGTTTATATATATGTATAATTATATAGATAGCATGTAATGAGGCAGATTATTTTACAGTTTAACATGGTTCTCACATAAAAAATGACAGTACCAGTAAATATAAAAGACAGTTAACTTCACAGTAAATCGAGTTACTCATTAGTATCTAATAAAACCAAATAAAACTAAAAGATAAATAAAAAAAGTCAGTCAGATCTAGTCAGTTATATGAATGCATAAATGTGTTCGTATTTCTTTTTTTGATATGTGTCAACATGTACAGCAGTGCAATCTATCTGTAATAAGCAAATATCCGCTCATGTCTGCAAGTGTGACAGATGTGTAAAAGAGATAGTTGATTGTAGAGTCTCATTCTCAGGTCGTCAAATACTCATGCTTTGGGTTGGCAGTTCGATCCGACTACCAACCCAAAGCATCGGTATTTGATGACATGGGAATGAGACTCAACAACCAATCAATCATCATCATCATAATCTTTCTCCAGATCATACTGAGCCTTTAAGTATATGTTCATATTATGTTTCAGCTGAAAAGATTTTTTTAATAAAGGAAAACTCAATATTGCAGTAGATTTCTGTTACATCAGTAATATCTCTTAAACTAAACCTCTGATGGCCCTTACAGACCAAGCAGGCAGTTGGCAGTCAGTCAGTGTCAAGCTAACGGTGAGCATCCGTCGCTTCAGTTTTTGCGTTGTGTCCCGCACTGTTGGTACTAGTCAGCTCTAGTCAGCTGATTCAGCCTACTAAATCAGCAGCAGAGCCAGAGGAACCTGTCACTGAGAGAAGTCACTCTGACTGACAGTTCAGCTCAGCACATGAGAGGAGAAATGGAAGTGAGGAAAGTAAACAAATGACTCAAGTCAAGAAGGGGAGATTATTTTAGGAAAGGCTATTTTTTAAGCCATTGAGCTCTTTAGCAGAAATGATTCATAATTGTTGGTGTAATTGTTCACCAGCCCACTGTAAATATCCTTTGTTCTTTGGACTCCCACCACCTGGTGCTATGGATAGTCATTTCCTGTCATGCAGGCACAGGACGTATGTGTTGGCCATTGCCTGTAGTCCTTGTGGTTTGTTCAAGTGCAACTTTTTGGCCAAGACACAGGTGATGTGAGGTGACCCAACAGTCGGCCTTTGTTACCACTAGTTCTCTGGTGTTTGTTTGGTGTGTCTGGTCCTTAAAGGATTATTAATAAAAAGAATGTGATGTTTTTTGGAGCTCCTTGAATAGACTGTCTGTGGATATTTGCTGCACTGAAACATGCTTTTGTCCAGATTTGGTCATCAAAGGAACAAGTATACTGGTTATGTGATAGCTGTTCCTGCTGAACCACTATGACTTAGGAAGTTTTTGAGATTTCTCAGTCTTGAAATAACTTGAACCTTATAATAACTTCACCGACAACAGGGGTAAATGCATCATTTTCTAATTCCTGAGATACAAGACCATGTCCCTGATGTGTTTGATATGTGGAGTTGGCTATTTGGTCCTGTGTGAAGGTGAATTAGCATAGCAGAGTTACGATGGTGTAAATCTTGTCATCTCTCTTTCTCTCTGTGCAGCTGAAGAAGAAGCAGGTGTACGTGGAGAAGGTGGAGAGGATGCAGCAGGCCCTGGCTCAGCTCCAAGCGGCCTGTGAGAAGAGAGAACAACTCGAGCATCGACTCCGTACCAGACTGGAGAGAGAGCTGGAGTCGCTACGTATGCAGCAGGTAACACCTCAGTCAGGCCTCTGCTGACTGACCATCATATAGACTATCAACAGATAAAGAGACCATCACTGTGGCTGATGCCCCTGCCCATGCTAATACTATTTATTGATTTATTTGGCAGTGAATTTATGTATTTATGAACTGTATACAGAATTCCCCTCAGTCTGTTTTGGTAATCCACTAGTAACTGCTTAAATCTAATGCTGCCCTAACACAAAATGACTACATTTGGAAGCTAGTGCCGTATTAATTTTAAATCCACAAATGACAGAGTCCCTCTTCTGTGTTCTGGCCCCCTCATTCTTTCCCCCCTTCTTCTTGTCTCCTTCGTCCCTCCCAGCGTCAGGGAGGAACTCAGAACAGTGGGGCAGTCCCATCAGAGTACAACGCCACAGCACTGATGGAGCACCTGAGGGAGAAGGAGGAGCGGATTCTGGCTCTGGAGGCTGACATGACCAAATGGGAGCAGAAGTACTTGGAGGAGAGCGTGATGAGGCAGTTTGCCCTGGACGCCGCTGCCTCTGTCGCCACTCAGAGGTACTCGTGCATTACAGTTATTGATTTCATACTCTGTGCCGTTGACTCTCATGTCTGTCATATGTTTATTAATAACTGGAACATCAGTAACTTATTCTGATTTTTGTTGTTATGGTTGCTGAAGATTCATAAAGTCGAAGATATTTAGTTTCTGAGGGAACCTTAATCGATTAAAAATTCAAATTCAGGTTTGAGCAATGAAATGAAGCCTAAACTGAGTTCAAGCCCAGCAAACTGCAGCCACAGGGGTCTGATGTTTCCTACAAACTTATAATGAAGTGTCTACCACCTAGTGGTCATTAAATGAACTGCAGCTCATTGCATTTGTTCATCAACTCTGCTGTGGTGGTACTGCTGTCTTTAAATGGTCTTTCCAGTTTGTGTTTTAGCAGTTTCAGCATTCAGCAGCAATAACCTATGTGTTCCTGCATTGAAAGGCTTTTATATTTTATCATATTTATTTTGTCATTATTGTATTTTTTAATTATATTTTGCATGCACTGTAAATGCCCTGGTGTACGGATATAGTATCCCACAGTGAGACAAGTGTTTAGAACAGGTCAGCAAGTTCGTGTTAAGTGCTGTGGGTGAACCACTTTTGAACTGCAGGTTCTGTCTTGTTTTGCAGGGACACATCTGCAGTAGTAATAAGCCATTCTCCCAGCAGCAGCTATGACACGTCGGTAGAGGCTCGAATCCAGAAGGAAGAAGAGGAGATCCTCATGGCCAATCGGCGCTGTCTGGACATGGAAAGCAGGTAAGGCACTCCCCACATACATGCAGCCTTGCTGAGACCAGGGCTTGTAAATATAAATGCATGGAGTCTAAATAACAGCATTGTAAATATTCATTTTACCTTGAAAGGTTTAAAGAGGTATGTTGTGTATGTTGGCACTTTACATAAAAAGTACAAATTCCTCGTATGTAAAAGCCTCCTTTACAGTAAACTGGATTCTAATTTTAGTGATCACACAGTAATATTACAGCACTAGATGCCTCTTTGTCATGCTGGTTCTACCTGCCTGCTGAGATTTGCAGTCTGAATGTATAATGCTCATTATCCAGTATGTCTTTGTGAGCTCTTTTTGACACCAAAGAAGATAGATAAACACATAAAGGCCCAGACACACCAAACTGACTTCAGAGAACTAGAGGTGACAAACAGCCCTGCTGCGTCCCCTGACGTTGCCTGTGTCTCGGCCAGAAAGTTGCACATGAACACACAGCAAAGACTACAGCCAACAGCCAACCAAACAGCATATATGTTCTGTACCTGCATGTGAGGAAATAACTTTCTCTCTCACCAATAGACAGTGGTAGTCTGTATTCCTCGTTAAAAAAGTGAACCTGGAAGACCGTCTTGACACAAGTTAGCCAGTTAACACAATCCAATTGATCTCTTTACTTTGATCTCTCCTCCTATGCCTGTGAAGTTCTGATGATGTAGGATCACAAAAAAACATTTGATAAATGAGTAACCTGTCAGTCCATATGACTTCATGTTGACTCATATTTGTAAAAGGCCAGCATGAACATGAAGGAGACCAGAACTAAAAGGTGACAATGTGTCATTTCTTTCCTGTAGTCCAAACCAAATGAATATATGATATAAAAGCAGTCACGTAGCTCTCATGGTCTCCTTGTCCAGCAGTAACTGTTTTCTGTTCTCCATGCTGGCTCTGTCTAATGTTTTTTTGCCTAATTCAGGATAAAGAATCTTCATGCCCAAATCATAGAGAAAGATGCTATGATCAAAGTGCTTCACCAGCGCTCCAGGAAAGAGCCCGTCAAGTCTGACGCACCGTCTGCCATGAGGCCCTCCAAGTCCCTGATGTCAATCTCCAACACTGGCTCCAGTGGTTCAGGACTGCTCTCTCACAGCCTGGGCCTCAGCAGCTCGCCCATCACCGAAGAACGCAAGGACACCAGCTGGAAAGGCAGCCTGGGTAAGAACCAGCAGTCCTCACAGACTATTACCTCATATAAGAGCAGCAGCCGAACAGTTCTGTGAGAACTGGGGATGTACAGTCACTTGTAACTACGGTGCTGCTGTGTTTATTGCTCTCTTCTCATGTTCCTTCAGGGGTTCTGCTGGGTTCCGAGTTTCGCACAGAGTCTCTCAGGACAGAGTCGATCTCATCATCCCCGTCACCAGTGCTTCCTTCCACCCCGATGACTGCAGGCCACTCAAAGACAGGCAGCAGGGACAGCTGCACACAGACCGAGAAGGGCCAGAGTCAGGACACCAGCAAGCCCAGCACTCCAGCCCTGCAGAGCATGACGCTGCCCGCTCGCCTGTCCAGCCCCAGCCCAGTCTACATCCCCGACCGCATAGCAGGTCAGTACACATCGTCTGTCAGGCCTTGTTTCCACTGACTATTAACATATGTCTCAAGTGATCGACAGTGGACAGCTTTAAGTCGGGTGTGAATGCACCCAATGTGTCCTCAGTGCGTCTTGGGATCCAGTTAAGCCATTAACATTTTTTATCATTTCCAGGAATTGACTCAAAAATATTAGAAATACAGAACGACTTTTTTGTCATTATTGGGCCAAACACTGGCACATGGGTGACAATCAGTGTTGGATGTGATAAAAAACAATCTTTTATGACATCTTGGCCAGTTTACGAGCATTTCTTTCAAATTTTACACACGCCGACGCCAGAGGTCCAGAATGTTTAATTGGTAATGCTGTAATAAATCTGGGCAAATATATCAGAATGAAGCACACACAACATGTTTCAATATTAAGGTAACAATGTTTAAAAAGAAAAAAACATTTTAATGTGATAGAAATTTTAGGTCATGTGGTCCAGGCCTGACACATCGCCAAGGATCCTCTTCACTGTGCTGTATAACAATCACAGGTTAAACTAAATTTACAAAACAGACAGGGGGGCTCATCATAAATGCTGACTCATCATTTTTTCTTCAAATTTGGGCATTTTCTGATGTTCTTTGTTCGTCTCTGTGCAGATGTGCCAGTGTTTCACAGCAGCACCCTGGAGCGAAGGCTCCCCGTCCAGTCCCACCCACAGCAACAGCTCCCTCCCCCAGCCCCGCCCACCCAACAGGAAGTGGACAACGACATGGTGGAGATCCTCATCTGACCCTGTGACCTCTGGAAAAAAATATCATCTAAACAAATGATCAGAGGGGGGGCAGCTCCATCAGATAAACAGAGCGACAGACGTGTTAATCACTCCAGCTCGTCCTCCAAACCTGCAGCTGCTGTCTGTGTGTCACCGAGCTGAGGGAGAGTAATTATACGCACATCACGCTGGTGCAAGGCCGTCAGAAACAGCGTAAACGAAGAACAAGCAACGCCTGCAAACTTACTCTATGCAGCAAAAATTTAATACACAACATTTTGATCCTGTTTGGATCTTCGTCAGGTCAGAATGTTTGAAAAGTAGAAACCAGACCCATATTTATACATACTGCACACCTGGGTGACAACCTCTCTGATGGCATCCAAACTGCCCGCACAAAGAAAAACAGTAATAAAAAGCCATACGTCAATATATATCAAACATTTATACAATAATATCAAATTCATCAACCCATTTATCTACATCGCATTCAAAAATAGATTGTAATAAGTGAGAGGCAATGTACAGAAATTAAACATCCCTCTTAAAAAGTTAGATCAAATCCCAATAAGGGAAAGAAGACACACCTGTTGTATTTATATACATTAATTCTTGTTTGTCTGTTTGTTTTGTACAATTATATGCGTGAGGGTCCAGAAAGATATACATATTTATATATAGGGAGAGCCATCATGATACAACCCCCAATATTCATTTCGAGAAAATGTTTGATGTAGATCTCTTGGTGTGGGGAGTGAAATATATAAAAACATTTCTTTTTGGAGCACGAGAGTGATTAAATCACCTTCTCTCTCTGATCTGTGTTTGACTGACCCACACCAATTAGACATTTTCATGCTCTCATGTTTACATGTGCATTTATTCAAACACTCCCAGCCTGACTGGACTTTTCCCAAATGTCCTTCATTCATTCATCCTTCATCATAGGAAAAACCAGACATCAGAAGCAAAAAGCAGAAGAGCCCCGCCCCTTCTTGTCTCATCTCAGCTTTTGCAGTTCTCCTAGATGCATGTGTTAATATGAAGTGGTGACTGGAACTTAAAAATAGAAAAGTTCATTGCCTCAAATTTATTTTACTGATGCAACTTTGGAAGTTGTCTCAGGCACTTTCTCGTTCACAGAGATGGATTCAGCTTTGGGGACTGATGCTTGAAGCTGAAGGGAAGTTTATTGATTGAGGTGTGAGACAGAACTTGTTTCTTTTTAATTCAGTCTTTCAGTTGACATTAATGATAGAAAAGTGAGCAAACCTGAAAGCCAAAATCTCCCTTGAATTAAAATTCAGCAGAGAGAACATACACATCCATACATACACACATGTATTTTTGACTTTAAGGTGAAGGATTTCTTTTTTCTTTTTTTGTCACTGTGTTATGACTCACTGTGGTCAGTGACTCAGGCTTTTTGTTTAAATGCACTATTTTTTGACCTGGGGGGGGGGTTTAGTGGCGGCATGAAACTGCAGCACCAACAGCATTTCAGCACATTTGGGAACATTTGCAGAGCTTAGCATGTGCATTTTTCCTTTCCAACATGCAAGCATTAATGAGGACCAGAACTGGCCTTGCTACAAGAGTTCAGCTGTGAGAGGAGCAGCTTGTTACTTTGACTCGTGATACAGACATGTTATCTCTCCCGCAGTGTTGGTGGAGGCTGGTTGGACCAAATGTATTGGCTACCTTTTTGTTGCATTTATTGCACTACTTACTTTTTAAGTGTGTTTCTTATATTACTTTAAGATATCTGACATTAGGTATTGTATTTATGTGAAATGTTTTTTTCTAAACTGTAGTTAGACATGGCACTTGGGTAATCATAAAGTATGTAAACTATAAAACAATCTTAACTATTGACATAGTGTATGTATGTACTGTAATGGCCTGTGTGAGAGGAGAGCTGAGCCATTCAGCTGTGTTACATTTCCAGAGCTGTTGAGTTATTGAGTTGGGATGTTGCCTTTTTGAGAGCAGACTTGTTGTGGTGCAAAGCGACAGGCCTCTGAGTAGCCCTGTTTTGTACTGGTGCAATCATCACATGGTGACTAGTACTGGGATTTTGGACGTCTAGTGTTTGCAAAGTTTGTGGCATTTTGACTTCAGGCAGAGTAAAACTGCAAAATCCGATGAGCTTTCCCTTTTTCGTCTCCCCCATCCCATTCCAGATAGATGTAAAAAATATGTTGTCATTCCCTTCAACGGGGATAAAATGATTTAATTGCGTGGCTGTTCTAAACTTTCCAAACATTATCAGACCAAACAGATCAAATTCTGATAGTGAAACGAGTCATTTTGTGGGGATTGTGATGCTTAAAAAATGTATCCACTGATTTACAGGCATCTATTTAGCCATGTAAGTCTGGGAAAAAGTCTTTTTGTGCTGCAGGACTTCATGAGTTCAATGCAATTACACTGAAAATTGGCTACAAAGCCCAGCATTCTTCCTGCGGACCTGAGTTATCCCTAGAGACTGACCTCTGGTGGCGCATGATGTGCACTACATACATTACATCAGTAATACAGCATCTCTGTATGAGTTTCATAGAGAGAGGAGCATCTCTATTTTAGACAAAATCATCCCGGAGGGATTTCTAAACACCCATGCCTAATTGGCAGTAAATATAACGGCAACATCTGCTTTAAATGACAACTTCAGACAGATATGAACGGATGAAAAAAATTAAAATATGTTCAATTTAGGTCACAGAAAAGGGTTCAACAATTTCAGAAAGATGATCAGATGATCAAACTTTCTTCTTGAAGCCTCGGCCACCTGAAGTCAAAGTGCTACATGGCTCGGTGAGAACACACAGTTCACAAGCTCTGTCTGAAACCTCCCTGGACCAGTACACCTGTGCAGGTTGCGCTAGACTACCATTGGACCGTATTCGTGTTTTGAAAGGCATTCTTTTGAGTTTTAGAGACATGGTGGCGACATGCTGTACCAATCTGGTGTTGGGCCTCAGAGACAAGAAGGGAGCGAGAGTCTGACAGTTTATGTTAGCTGCCTGGACGACCCCACTGGTTGGGGTCACTCTCTGATAGCAGAGGTCTTAAAGTCACTCATTCAGCATTTCATCTCCCGTGCTTGAAGATGGAAGGGCTTTATCTTTTAGTATGATGCACATCATGTCATTAGATTGACATACACACATATTTAAAATTGCAGACATTTGTATCACCATACCTACTATCCATCTGACTCGATATTAGATCAAAACAAGCCATAGAAAATATTGCAGGCCTCATTTAGGTGACTTTAGGTTTGATTGGAAGTTGTCCGTTTGGATGTGAAATTTATGCAACAATCGACTAAGTCTGCTCTTCCGCTGACCTGTTAAGTATCATTTTGGTGAGTTAATAAGGCTAGCACAATTTTGCATTTCTATGCATAGTGAAGTGTTGGTATCGACTGTGAATGTCTCCCATTAGAATACAGAGGTAGCCTCTCAGATCGACATCTCTTGCTTTTGACCAAAGGTGACAGAATAGATTGCTACTCATCCCTGTGAACAATATCAGTGTGTGAATTTGAGAAAAGCTCAGTCTTAAAAAGACACCACATATTCAGGCTTAAAATGAGCTGTAATAATCTTCAAGTGGGGTAAGGTTATTGCCCATATTTTTAATCTCTCCAATCATTTCAAGATATTGGCATGTTCAGAAATTTGATTGTTTCAATGGAGTGTGCATGAGAGTGTTTATGGTGGAGACAGGTGTTGCTGGTTCAACCTGTTGCAGCAAGACAAAAAAAACTTTACTTTTAAATCAAGCCACATGTCCAGAATAACCCGATTTTTTTTTGCAAAAATCAAATATTTTTTTGACTTATGTGTTTAAATATTACATTTCCAGCAAGGTTATTAATAGAGTTAGATTGAAGATGTCCACTGCAAACCAAAAATGTTGGACCAAAGACGCTAAGAACGGTCAGCTAACCAACGTTATTGCAGAGAGTCTTTAGTTTTACGTCACTAAAGGACTGTGTTTCATCAGAGGAACTAAATAAGGAATGCACTGATATTTTGTAACTACATGTACCTGACATTTTATAGAGGAATAAGGACTTCGACCACTTCTCAACTTCCAAATGAATGGTGTTATTTTTCTCCACTACAGAAATGTACAACCCTTATGTGTGTGAAATCATTTGAAAATCCAGTTGCTTTGCTTCCTGATACAGAACAGGTAGCACTCTGTATTCTGACTGAAACCTGATTATAGCTGCCGACATATTTTGGTACACTTTTCGTTTTCCTGTCAAATCCCATGTTAGTATTGGTGGATCCCTAAGGAGAGAGTTCCTGGTCAATGTAAACATGTCATTCATGGTTATGTGAAAAAGCACAATGCCAGTGTTAATAAATATGTTCACTCATTTTTTCCATCACCAGCACATTATTAAGTGTCCTTAATGCTGGTACTGTAAATTATCTATCTGCCTGTTGTCGTGTGTTTTGGTGGGCTGAGCTGAAATCTCAAAGACAATGGACCCTGTGGGAACTTAAAGGCTAGAGATATACTTGCTTTTTAACCACGTTTGCGGATAAAAACCAGCTGTGTCATGAACGCAGTTGATCACATACTTGCCTGTGTACTACACGTGTTCCTGGAGGATGCCACCAGAGAACTCAGACAGTAGAGAACTTTCATATTTGTATGATGTAAACAATAAATTGGCGACAATGGCAACGGCCACTGACACGTTATCATGGATCCCACTGCTTTTCTTGGCAAGTCCCTTCCTGTTATGCTGTGATTGGCAGTTGTCGAAAAGCAGTGGAATCAACAGTTAGCGCCTAACGACACTTTAGGAGGTTACTTTATTTATAATTCTGACATCACAGCAGAAAAAGCGACAGCATAGATGGTATGTAAGGCCCCTAAATTAAGCACATCGTGACAATGGCAAGTTTCTCACACTGTGGGTATTGCATCTTACACTTTGTGTTACTTTCTGAGGACTTGCACAACCAGTGCTCCGATTGGACGCAGGATTCATAAGGCAGCTGTAATGTGCACGTGAATGTGTAGTTAAAAGCATGTTTATCTTCAGCCTACGGCCTCAGGTGGGATCGCTGCAGATTTCTGTTGATAGACTGACGCTAGTCACTGGTTTTTAAGTTGCATTTGAATGGATCTCATGAGCCCAGTAACATATTCATATTCCATTTTAAGTAAATAAAAATACTCAAATTTAGCTGCAAAAAGTAATCAACATTTCAGCTGCTGGCATTCCCAGCCATCAAACACACATTTCACAGAAGGTTCTCATGTGACTGATATTTCGAGGAGTAGCCTTTACTAATCAGACCAGAACATTTCAAGATACAAAGATGTTTTTTAGTTGGTTGCGGAAGATGAAATGCCAAATAGCAAAAGTATGAGCAGTTGGAATCAGTTCTGTGTCATTTTATCCAACACAGTCTTGCATAAAGTTGGGAATTTAAGATCTATTCCTACATGAATCATTTAATAGTTTCTACAAGGCATAGCAAACATTCTTGTAGGTAAGGAAATGTGTTAGTACTGGTACTTAAATGAGCTGCTACATGACATTCAATCAGGAGGTCCATTTATTGTGCAGTGTTGATGATGTCTCTTGTCAGATTAGTTTTTTGAAACCACCTCAAAGTTTTAGACAGGTACTTTTTGTAGCTGACAGATTCACGTCTACATCATCCCACCTGAGACTCCCCACAGACCTCGGTCCTGCCTCTGGCCTGCACCAAAGCCCCCCTCAGCCTTCAGTCCACCATGCACACACAAACTGGAGTAACTGCTCTCTGTGTACGGATATACAACTTTGAAGCTGTTTCTCCACTCCTATGCAGTCAGTGCTTCAAAAAAAGACAAATCATGTGAACAAGCACCTCTATACCTGCCACAGTGTGTCTTATTTGTCTTTACCAGGCACTTGTCATCACATGTTTCCGTACTGGTACTTCAGTCATTAAAAGCATTGTTGTCTGTTAGCATGTAAAGCTAACCATGACCTGTCATTGCTGCACTTCGTGGATGTATAAACCGTTTTCCCGTAATGTGACAAATGCCTGGCAAAGAAAAGTTCAAATCAAACTGTTCGAGAGGACTGACCTGAAAATATAAAATTGATGCAGTTTGCAATGTTTACTAGCTGTAAAAATGACAATGTCTATTGTAGTGATTCTTGTTTAAAGCAATGTGTTTCCAGTCTGTTCATGTACATGCTGTTTCATGTTGTCATTGCTGTACAATCACAGTTCATGTAAAAGCAATTCTCTGATTAATCATCTGTTCTTACAACATTCATCTCATACAGTTTCTTATATTACGGTATGAAGTCATTTAGTTTTCTTTCTGTATATCTTTTCTGACAAACTCCCAAATAACCAGTCAAATGAGTTAAGTTAGTATTCATGTAATTCTTTTGTTAAATAAATTAATGCTGAGACTTAAAGGTTGTTCCTGGTGTTTAGTTACATCTACATGAACCCACCTACTGCTCAGTGTACATTAGTCCCCACATTACACACACTGTAGGGATACACTATTGGGAGAAAGGAAAGAAATTTGTGCTGAGTATACAATGGGTTGGTTTACATGCACGCTAATATTCTACTAATATTCAGAATATGACATTCTGAATTTTATACTAGTCATGTGTAGTCTGTTAACATATTCCAAATGTATTATTTTCTGAACAATCAGATCAGATATGACAGTTTTAGGAGCATTCTTTGGATATGTATGCAACACTTTCGCAGTTTGCGACACACAGCCTCTGCATTGTCATGGATACATTGTACTCAACCCAACCTGCCAACAAGGCTGTGAAGTAAAGATGTATGCCCAAAAGAAAAGCCAACATTTCTGATCAAAAGAGGAAACACACCTACTTTGAAACATGGTTTCAACATGGAAACAGGTTTTTGGATATGTGCAAATATCACAGCACCGACCTTTTCAACAAGGAGGCTTTGTTTGCATAGTCCAACAAGTCTGCCACTGACGGGAAACTTTGAAAAAATCCTGGCACAAGCTCCAGTTTTTCCACTTTGCCATATTTTGATGTGATAAACAAATTCATTGGCGTATGCACGGCTGTATGTAAACAGGGATGTTAGTGGAATGTTGAGTTTCATTAGCCGTGTAAACAGCATATTAGGAATATTGTCTTTTGTGGAATAAGGGCGAAAAAACTGAATCTCATACTTTTTCTTTTTACTTTTAGTAGATATTGCAGCTGCCCTTAAAAACTGTGCTGTTGGATGCAGAATGAACACAATCGGGACATGCTACTTCCTCATAACATTATGCCCTAAACTTTGACCCTCTTACTCATATATCCGTTACCATGGAGATAAAACAAAATACAGTGTAACTGAGCTTTTTAGAGACAGAGGTCAATGCAGAACTCTGATGCTATTTTGCAATTAGTAATAACTGCATACCTTTTAGATTCCAACAATTCAGTTCAAGACAATTCATTTTTGTCCTCTGTGGAGGACATTAGTCTAACTAGTGTAACTCAAGTATTCTTTATGCTATCCATTTGGGTCAAACTGTGTTCTGAAGAGGACATCCAGGGCTTTCTAATGATGTAGACATTATGTGGGTGGGGTTAACAGGGCAAACACACACCCTTTTCAAAATGGCTGCCATTACGTTTTTCTTGTTTTTTGCTGCCAGAGTGGTAATTGATCATTTTCTGGCAAAAGTTATGATTATTTTGTTAATATTTAATTAGTTTCCTGAATATAAGGGTCTTAACTTTAATTTAGAGAGATTTCAGAAATCCAGAGTAATTTTAACCTTTTCAAAATACACCTTTTATTCAGTGTCCTCTGTAGAGGACATCGGGACTTAGTATCCCCTGTTTTTTAACCAGTTTCCATGATTCAGCAGGCAGAAGGCCGTTAAAGGGAATGACGTTTTCTTTCTCATAATTTCTAATACATTTTAAAGGTTAGTCAGTGTGAAAGCATACATCTGGCTTGGAGTGAGACTCTGAAGTAATGTGTATGCAAGAATTTGGAGGTTTATTGGAAAATAAGAACACCTTAGGTGAACGTACATTCCCATGCATCTATGGTAGGATACTACCTAAGAGGAGGATTTCGAGAAACTTCTTGCTTTATTTCCTTTAAACAATGACAATTCTTGCTGAGAGTGTATTCACACATACAGTAGTATCTATAAAGCTTCCCTCCACTGTTCTTTACCCTTCCTAGGCCACCACACACAATAAAGTTTACCTGGTCTTCGGGGTCCGTCACATAGGGGTCATGGGTCAAACTATGGGGCTCCCCATCACTTCTTATCATAGATCATCGATAGTGAGGGGTGAGTGCAGTTGGACCACTAGGCCCTTAAACCCAGTGGTATCCTGCACCCTGACCGCAACGTCAGGCCCATTGGTATAGCTATTAAGAATACACTCTACCTTACTACAGATATCCATCATAGTGTTAAGCATTGAAGACAGCCACATAATAATTCCAGGGGAGTAAAAGTCCTTTGTAGCTCATATATTTAGAGATAAAGCATAAAATACCCCGTAGTCCCATTGGAACTCAATTGAAACTCATTGACTAACTCTGGAAATTTAAGACCTGACTAAGTCCCAATGTCCTCTACAGAGGACATGTGATAAAAAATAAATAAATAAATAATATTTTTGATTTTTTTTTTTTGATGCAAAATGTTTCTTTCAAGTCTAATACTTAAATTACATAAAACAAATCCTGTTATAAAAACTTTTTTCTTCTGGGTCCCAGGAGGATACTGCTAGTAAAGTTACATAGGCTATACATTTCTCTGTCATTGTTTTTTATTTCTAATTACTTATGCCATTTTGTTGTTGGTTATATTTAGGATTCATTTATTCAATTAAACAATTAATATTCATATTTTTACTAATCGAATGGTCATCAGTCACCTTAAAGTGTTGTCACCCATCATTAGGACTTCTGACAGTCAATGTGGCGTAGCTTTCGCTGCAAAGGATTGTGGGTCAGAACAGCCTGAAAAGCAAGCTGGCTTGCATACTGTACAATCGGACCAGATGTAGTAGGACATCCTGGCATTTTTGGCTGCATTTGACATGCTATGTATTGGGACACACTAACACTATATAGTATGGCAGTATGAGTATTAGCACACACAGAATATTTTGTGCCTTTATCAGTCATTGTGTGCCTCTATGGCAGTGCTTCAGGCAACTGGAGCAGGGGCTCACTGGTACTCAGTGTCAAGCACTCAGGCTCAAGCAGCAAACAGGCAACATGACAGCCAAAGTGGGTCACACCTCTGACTTCCTGTGTTCCACCATTAACTATCAGGCTGTCCTTTCAACCTTCACTGCTTTATTTTAGTGACCTCTCCTTTCTTCATCCAGTGAGAACACTGTCACAACAGGACAAACAATCCTCTGGCACAAGAGAACTACCCATTTAAAACATTATGTCCTGTCTGCACTAAAATCTGAACTGTTTCTGCATCAAGTTAATGCAACCATAAAAAAAACACACCACAATCACTGAATTTAATTTAAATATAAAATCTACTTTTATTAAATAAACAGCAATAATGGCACCGCTTTGAGAAAAATAACTACACAAACTTAGCAAGTGATGTACATGATGAATAATCGTAAACTGAAGACCAAGTGAACAAAAATTACCACCTCACGGTAGTATGCCTTCACCAACCCGTCAAGTTGCAGTTTCAACCATGTCTGTCCAGACTCATAAAATATATTTGGTATTTCCCAGATCTATACAATCAGAACAGTTTCAAGGTGGACACCCAACATTTGAGTCACAAATTCAGTATCTGACCAAATGTCCCCCTCTGGTCCTGTATGGCGCTGACTATTGGACAGAAAAGTGTTTTTGCAGAACATTATGATGTCACAGTGAAGTTGACCTTTGACCTTTTGGATATAAAATGTTATCACTTCATCATTTTATCCTGTTAGACATTTGTGTGAAGTTTTGTCATAATCAGTGAATGAATTCTTAAGTTATGGCCAAAAACGTGTTTAATGAGGTCACAGTGACCTTTGACCACCAAATTACACAGACATTTTAAAAGAAGGAAGGGTCATTATGTCATGGTGACAGCATTCAAATTTTGCATTTAGCTACACAAAGTGCACATGCTAACTTTGTTCACTGACAAAAAAAAGTAATGTTACAGGTAATGTGATAAAGGTTCGTACAAACTGTTGGCAAATAACGCCACCTGTTGACAAAGCAGGAAACATTATGGAGAGAGCTGACCAATGTTTGCCCTACTGAGTATTATTAAATATCATTGACAGCTTTAAGGTTGCTTAGTCTTTGATAATCAAAAACATGCACAATACTACTTGCTGTCTGGGGAAAAAAAGATTGACACTGATGTGCCATTGTATTCATGTCCTACAGAGTGACCTAATGACTCTTCCCTCTTTTAGTTTCCTTGCCAATTTCTAATCAGTTTATCGTTGAGTCCAAGTGGACGCTTGTGCTACATATGAACAATATCCCTGAAGGCGTTCCTGAGATATCTTGTTCATGAGAATGGGACGGACAAACAACCTGAAAACATTATGTCTAACTGCATAAAAACTGTATCTTGAGTGTTTGGGCCAAAAGCTTCACACAAGACGTCACCTCAACCAATCAAACGTGCACTGCAGACAGAAAAACACAGCAGTCTCCAAACATTATCTCCAGGTACTGAAATAGTCACTGATTTTCATGTACTTTTAGATTTGGACAATTAAATCAGTGTGGACTGTTACTGAGGACAACAGTAACATCAACACTGTAAACTGTGTTATCACTCCTACATCACACTGTTTATACAACAATAACAAAAACAACAGACTGTAGTCAAGATTACATTTACCTTTCAAACTGTGTATCTGTGTGAGGAGTGTATTTCAATGTGTCATTAGCTCTGACAGTCACTACAATGTGTCTGAATACATGACTGTCATCAAGTGGGAGTGATACACAGACATGAGGTTAGTGTCTGTGTTGTGGGAGCATTACCTTCACACAACACTGTATTTGAAAAGATCTCAATATTAGGGCAGCACAGTGGTGCACTGGATAGCCCGTCGCCTCACAGCCAGAAGGTTTTCTGTGTGTGTGAACTGACTGTTCCTATGTGTCAGCCCCATGATTGATTGTCGACCTGTCCAGAGTGTAACCCACCTATTGCTCCCCCCCGTGACCCTTTAAGATAGGCAGGCATAGGCCACATTTACAAAGTGCTACATGTAAATATGTGTGTGTACACCTGTTTGGCTGTTCTTGTGAGAACCCAGTTTTGTCACCTACAGTGAGGTTATGTTTACTAAGTGAGGCCATTTGGGCCAAATATCATGGTGATGGCAACAGTCAACCAGTTTAACACAAAAGTCTGATTTGACTTTGCTAAAACATTCCTTGAACAGCTGCTAAAATTACATTAAAAGACAATCAGTCTATTAATTAAGTCCTCACAAGTTCAGCCAAACCAGTGTACAGGTGTGTAGGACAGTGAGTTGAGTGTTATCTGCGGATCCACAGCCAGACGTTGAGCAAGCAGGCGGAGAAAAGCAGCGAGAACAGGACAACTTCAGTATTCCTCCTGTCAGCGTTGTGCCTCTCAAGTGCCGCCAGCCGGCGACTCATCTTCATTACCTACACAGTCAGAGAGAGGGATAGACAGAAGGACAGAAAGACAGTCAGAAGGATGGGCAGACAGGATGAAAAAAAGAGGAGGGGGAGACCAGACTTTTGATGGTGTACCTGTCTCCTGAGGATAATGAACTCAACTGCAGCTCCTCCCTCTTCCTCTGGGCTCCAGTTCTCCATGGCCCTGGACACAGACAGGATGAAAGAAAGACAGAGAAGAGTAAGAGAGACCATACAATGACCATACAAGCTCCGCCATAATAACCAAAGTTTTGATATTACTTCAGTACCATTACACTAAAAGCTAAGCATGCCCACTGACACAAAATGTGAGGGAGTGAAACTTCACAGGGGGGGGGGTCCATTGTGTTTTGAGGTTTTTATATCATCCTGTAGCTTCCAAATAGTGTTCCTTATCAATTCCAATCCTAACATTCTTTTTTTTTTTTTGGTATGTTTTAGTGTCGACCAGCAACTCCCCTGTGCTCTGAGGTAAAGTTACTATTTCTGTCCACAAGTCTGAGAAAATATGATATAAAACAATACAAGATGTGTGAAACAGTAGTCAAGTAATTATTTCGAATTGCAAATACACCTGATAAACATATAAAAGTAATCAAACTAACAGTACAGTGATTTCTGTGGCAGCTGTCCACGTGCATTATCCTGATTACACCTGATTTCTGAAACACAGAAATGTCTTGTGTTGCTGACAGTCAGTATTTACTACCTGTAGTAAAAAGGATGACTAGCAGAAGTCTTTTACATTTTCATAGTCAGGATGTTAAATGGGCTAGCCTCTTTGACACTTCTGCTTGCATGAAAAAGTTTTTCATTTCAACAATGTAATAAAGTCAAGCCTTTGTGAAAGAATATGATTGATTTCTCTAACAATAGATCCTCACATTTAAGATTCAAAAAAGACAAAACCCTCCTTGAGAATAAAGCACTTTATTCAGTCAATGACATGGAACTATAAATTAAGTATACATAATGCACAGTAGTAGCAACTTAAACTTTGATGTAAACTGTCAGAATCATTTCCTCCACAGGATTAAAGGTTTTCTTAAATACTGACATTTTATCAGCAGGTAATGGAGCTCACAGATCACAGTGTTCATCCTGACACTTCTTCCTGTGGATACTGAGACTTTACTGATGCTGCTGCCTGCTGTGTCGTCTTCCTGATTAAACCATGACACTTGCCCACCTGAATGAACACCTCATCAAATACAGGCTCCAGGACAGTGCACCAGGTCAAACAGATGATCTGTAAAACACGTCAGATTCAGTGTTACTTTACACTGTAACATTTTGTCAGGGCCAACAAAGTCCAACTGCAGATACATTTGGCTTTTATTAACAAAAGGCATGTGTGGTGTGTGGTGATTAAAGTACCAATATTAAGGTGATTACAGGAAGAGGAAAAGTTACAGTTTACTAAAACATCATCCCAAATCTGTAGTTGTGGCAATAGCTACAATGCAAGATATAAAAAAATCAGTTTTATGGAGAGAGAAACTAATTACACAGAACATTTGACTTCGAGTGAAATTTGTATTGTGATCAAATCCTTGTAAATTCAGTATAAGCTCCCTGCGCAAGTGAGACTCAGAGTTGTTTGAAACGCATGGAGAATACACGACTGTGACAGGAGAGACCTGGAGCTGCTAACAGTATTCTTTTATATATTACCCTGGAACTAAAGAGCTACAATAGTAGCTACTAAGACTAGAAAGTCCCACCAAATGTTCCACAAAAGGCAACATGAAAAAACCCACATCCAGCCATTCTGTCGCTATTTAATTGGCTTCAAGTGAGGTTTAATGTTCCCACAGTCTCTCTCAGTATTACTACCTGTTACTGCAACATGGATCCAATCTGTGGGCCTACAATCAAAGCTAGCTGCACAAAATGCTAATGCTAACTTCAACAGGCTGGCCTGCAGAATAAATTGTACAACATAAAAATGGAAAAACTTACAGCTTCCAAGTTTGAAGTTGAGCCACAAACAGCTGGTATCGATCCATCATTGAGCTTCAGTTTTTCTTGCTGTGCACTGACCCTCGTTGAGTTTGTGGGGGCATTTCAGTCAAAAATAAAGTGAATCCACTGAGTCTTCACATCCTCAGACAATGGGAGTACATGAAGGCTTTTCTGTTGGTTATTGCGGCAATAACAGAACAAACTGCCATGTCTGTGATTGCGAGGAAATCTATTATACACGTTTTCTGATGGATGGGGCAGGAGGAGCAGGGTCTCTATACACCCAGGGGAGACATAGTTATGTTGAAAAACCATTAAAAAGTGCTTTTTGCATGTCACCTTAAATAAATCATTTATCTTTGCTGGCTATCAAGGTGTTACTTCACTTGACTTAATTAGTTTTAATCCAGATGTTACAAGTGGATGCACTGGTGAAAGTTTCAACTAGTTGTCACAAGACAAGAACTTTGTTCACAAAGTGACTCAGTCATGTGGCTCCACAACAGTACGATCCCACATACTGTACCCAAAATGCCCCACAGACGTTAAAGCTGCAATACAGAGTTTACTTCAAAACCTAAGAGGGAAACTTAGTTGTTTTTTTTTTTTTTAAACTCTTAAACGCTAAGTATATTACGGCACAAACGTGAGGTTAGTTTTGACACATAATCACACAGTTTTCCTTTCAGTCACCTTTTGCTGCTGTGCTCCACAAGTGCTGAAGCAGGGACCTCGGTCACGACTCTCGCTGGTGGCAGCTTCTCTTGGCTGGGAAATCTTTAGTCCGATAAGATAGACAGAGAAACTGCAGTCTGCTGTGGGTCTCCAACAACATGACACGTAACCAATTGGGACCGTGCACAGATTTGGCAGCTAGTGAGGGGCGATATTAGCTGAGAGCAAAGCATGAGGCACACGATGAGAGCGGGAGGTAAAAGCTACCAGCAGTGAGTATAGACGCATCAGTCCGTGAAGCAGATATTGGTTAGTATAGCAGACAGGTTTTACAGAGTTTATCCCTTACAAAAATCTGTTGACACCACTGCATAGGGCTGAACGTTGCAGCAAATAATGGCATTCCCCCTCATATTGCCTACTAAGTAATGTGTAAATAAGTAAACTGCACTTTAACCAAGCTCTTGACCATTTTCACACGTGGCATTTTACAAGTTGCTGTCAACATCTACTCTAGCTCGCATGTGTCATGTGGAGCATGAAGCCCACAGGGCTGGGTGTTTCTGATCCCCTGGTTGGTTAGATTTTGTATATTTTAATTAACAGCAGCTGTTGCAGTTTCAAAACTGTATTTGAATTTGACTCATTGTTCAGCCCTACCACTGAGCCACATGAAAGGCATGCTACAGCAAAGCAGGTGCATGTTGTTTTTTTCCATTTGCACTTGCTGGTTAATTAACTGCAGAAAATTAGTTACAGATTTCTGAGTAAGTTATTCATCAGCGACCAAACGTCTCCCCATGCAAGAACTCTAAATCTACTGTAGGGGGGAAAGCTGTGACTGTGGATCTTTGCCAAAATTCCAAGGGAGAAAGTGTTTCAGAGATGTTAGCCAAGGAAATGTATGAGTAAGAGCATGAAGCTGAGAGTTGAAAAAGTGACAGGAAGCCAATAAGAAGCCACGAAAGAGGAAACATGTACAACTTTAAAAGTTAAAGCCAAACAAAGATGGAAGCAGGAGGGAGGGGGAGAACTCACTTAATGACAAAAGAGAGAGCAAACATTAAATAATGACTTTTTTTAAATTGTTTCTCTTGGGAAAAAATATTTGTGTACTTTGAGTGTAGAACTATTCAACACTCATTCTTGAGAATCTAGACAAAACCCTTACTGTTTTGGGTTTTTGATTTGTACTCTTCAATTAGGCTGGGAAAACATATTTTAAAAGATAAAAGTCTTGACTAATAAACCTTGTAACGGGCCAAAGTCCCAGTGATTTAAGTTTTCTTGAATATCAAACGTAATGGGTGTCAGATGTAAGATCTGATGGAGCTGATGTCTTATGGAGTTGATAGAAAGTTACATATTTATTCATTACACAGCAGTCGTAGTGAGCAGCCATTTTTTTTCTTTTCTTTTCTTTTTTTTTTTTTAAAGTTGCCAAGAGTTCTCTCAATGCGAATCTTAATCCCTTTTTTTAAACCATAATTCTTTTTTAGTTTAACACTTTTTTAGTTTGGATTTAGGAGGGCTACAGAATTAACCTGATATGGCTGAGACACACCTGATAGCAACATTATTGAATGAATTAATAAAAAAATAGAGAGCTCAGCAGTGCTTTAACAGTATTCACACCTTTTTAGAAACCAGGAAGTGAGACATGGGTCCTTAGGATGTGGCTAACCACTTTTATGTCTGATTAAATGATGTTTTTATAAAAATCTGAGTTGACAAAAATCTGGGACACATTTATTAAGGGCCAACATTTTCACAAAAAGATGTATTTTAAAACAAAGATGATTATAGCAGTACATGTTTAAACTGATGTTATCAGTATGTATTGTTAGTTTTAGATTTTGAAGGTTTTTAACACATTTTTTAATAGTTTTAGGTTGTGAATTCTTGTCTGGGACAAAGCTGTTTTCCGGCACAGGGTGAGTTTAGAAGTTAAAAAATGAAAGCTATAGGAGCCAAATATGTTATTGGGAGGTTTGTTTTTAACTGTGTAATTCACTGTGTCGGCATTGGGGGGCACTGTACTCTCACCTGGTGAGTTCAGGTATTTTAGGATGTGACCTCACTATGGTCATCAGGTGTTTGGCCCGTAAGGGCAAATGGTTTTTGACAAATATGGATGTAACAGATGGACTTTGCCATGCACACGCAAAATAAATGTTACGGTGATGCAACGCAAGAAGCTTCATGGACTCTGATTCAGCATTTGGATAACGAAGGTAGCATAGCGTGTCCAGCAACAGGCACGTCAACCCTGGTCAAATACCTTAGTAACTAGTAATAGACTTAGCTCCTTTAACAAAAGCTGATCAAATATTTTACAAATCATATTCATTGCACATATATAAATCCTTTCAAATTAATGTATCATCCAAGAAACGAAATTAGTGTGTTAATAAGTTATAATTTTAAGGTATTTGTTTGGTAGGACATGATTTGTCCCATTTCTCAAGAATGGGTGTTAAATGTTTTACTCATGTCATTAAGTTAATTTCAGTTTGTGATCAGTCTACATTTTGTTTCCTTCTGAATAGGACAAAGGTTGAAACTATAAACTTTTATTTGTGGCATCCCAGCCTGTTAAATGACCTGGAAATGTCCCACAGATCCATAAATCTGGGACATTATGACTGTGAGTTTATGGGTTAGGCTAAATTATTTTAATATATAATTCATGCCTTTTTGCACCTCTAACTGACACAGGAGTTGTGTTTATGCTGTTTAATTATTTTAAAGGTTCTTATGTGACTTTCACAGCATTATGTGGTGGTTGAGGTCCAGCCGTACATGCATGTTAGTGTAAGTGAGGCCCTGTGTGTGTGTGTGTGTGTGTGTGTGTGTGTGTGTGTGTGTGTGTGTGTATCCAACTGGCTAGCAATTAGATACAGCAGTAACTGCTGATGGGATGGCAGTGGCACTAACCCACCCTCCAGTTTCCCATCAGGTTAACAGTGTTAGCTCTGTCAATACTGTTGTCGTTATTAATGCTATTAATGGAGTTAGCACAGTTAGCTGCTAGCCTCCCGTTACATATTTTGCTGTTGCTACCCAAGATGTAGTTGCTATACAAAGATCATGCCATCTAATAAAAGGTTTGGTCTTTTTGGACTCACAGTGCAGTAACTTGGCAACATAAGTTAGGGGCTCATTGACATATGAGTCAGACCTGTACTTCTGGCTGACTGTCTGCAGTAGGCGCTGTGAGGCCTTCAGGCCCAGCTGCTTGGCTGTCTGCAGCATGGAGTGTGGAGACAGGAGGCTGGGGGAGGTGTCAGGGAGAGCCTGGGCCTGATGGTCAGTGGTCTGTGTGGAAGGAGAAGGAGTGGAGCGCTGGTGGAGTTGATGGCCTGAACCTCGACTAAAGCTAGTGCGGAGAAGTGAAGTGAGGTGGGGAGGAGGGAAAGCATGCAAATATGAGCAGTGGATGACGTTGACAACAAGAGACAAGGAAGAGAATAAGTGAGCAATGTAGGGAGGGATAGCAGGGATCAGACGGGTGGAGGAGCAGTACAGAAAAGAGGAAGAGAGAAGTAAAAGGAAAGGTGGAGAGAAGAACAGAAAGGGGAGGGTTGACAGTTTGGGACATGGAGAGAAGGGGCAAAAATTACTATGTGGGAGGTATAAGCTGATGGTATACAGCACAAAGAACTGCTGCTCATCAGCCACTGTAGCTGCTTAAGATTTCTAAATGAGTTATGACAGTTAAAACAAACTGCAGATCACCAAGACACAGTCAAACATCTGAAGGAGAACACACATCAAACCTCTCCCCTTTATGTGATGCCTTTCAGTTTTAGAATTGACCTCTACAACAGATATCAACAGATATCATCTGAACATTTGATATCTGGGGACCCTGAAGTTTAGTCCATAACAATACCAAACATCTTTTTGTTATCTAAGTTAAACATGTTGTAAGCTTTTTTCCATTCAACAAAATTCACCGTGTTGCTCAATGTGTCTTGATACTGAAAAGAATGACAGGTTGCAGCCCTAAACAAGCCCAAGAGTCTGACCAAACTTTCAACGCCAACATTCATGAACTTGTCATAAACATTATTTACATGTCATAAACGTTTGTGACTGCTGTCACTGAGTGTCATTCGTTTTTTGTCATGACAAGTTGACATTGTGTGGGTTGTCTTGATTATGACAACTTGACATTAACCAGGATGACATTACCAAAAGATGTCTTTATGTTGATGTCAAGCTGTTGTTACAAGGACATCCCAGGACATCCCAAACAAATTTAATGTCAATGTCTCATTACAAAAACCGAATGACACTTAATGACAGCAGTCATAAACGTTATGACATGTACATAATGTTCATGACAGGTTCATGACCGTGTCATGTCATAGTTATGACAGTGTCATGTCACCCTTATGTAGATACCTTCAAGTAAAGTGTTACCTAGTTTTCACATGAATATCAGTTTCTGTCATAATGGGTACAACTCAACCTGTGAAAACAGGTCTTTGGTGGCTCTGGAGAAGTTTTTGTCAAGTCTGAGAATATATTCCCTGAATGTCATTAACATCATCTCAAATTTAGATTGACAGTTCACATTTTTAAGAAAAAGCCTGTGTTATAAACCGGGGACGTGGAGTTTGAAAGGCGTGTGCTTTGACTAGGCAGAGACGGTCTATTGATAGATACTACTGAGTTGCACAATGGAAAGTACTGTGTTTTTTAATCTTACTCTAAAGCGTTTTTGAGGACTCCTAAAAGTGCTTCACAAGTGTGACTTACTGTTATTATTATTATTATTATTATTGTTATTACAGAATTCACACTAAAACTGAAAATAGAACCTGACCTTACTCAGTTGTTGCCAAACATAGCTAAAATTAGATCTTTCTCGTCCTTGGCTGATGCAGAGACCTTTATGCCACATGCTGGATGCTGGTACTTTAAATCTTTGACTGGTTCAGAATACTGCAGCTAGAATCTAGAAAATTCAACCATGTTACACCAACTTTAGCTTCCTATCATTGGTTCCTTATCCATTTCAGATCAGACTCTAAAGGTTCTTCTGACGGTTTACGAAATTGATCTGATCTTCTAAAACCTAATATTCTATCCCATGCTCTTCCTTATCAGAGCACTGTCCGTTGCCAGATTTAAAAAGTAGTCAGGTGGCTGCAGGGCCCTTTCCTTTCGTTCCCCTTTCCTCCAAAATAACCGCCCTGCTGTTATTAGATAGTTTGACACTGTTGAGGCCTTTAAATCCAAAAACTCATCTTTTTGTCTCAACTTTCAGTGAGCTGTTTATTCCTCGTTTGATTTTATCTGTTACCATTATCCTTCCAGTGGGTCAGTTTCAATCTCAATGAATCTATTAATCCTACTACTACAGTCCTTGTTTGTCCTGCCGATGAGAACACTGTTAACTTTCTGAAATCCACTGCATCTGTAACCTCTCTGTTTGACTGTTTTCCAACAAGCAGCTCTAAATGTCTGGACCTGGATCTTTGTCCTCCAGAAATACAGCCTCGCTATCTCTCTCATCTTCCCTGTCTGTCCCATATAAACTGCAATAAAGCTGAGATTCACTGACATGATACAAATGGTTAAAAGCCAATAGGCTTTTTGATTCTGATTCGGTCTTCTGGTTACTGTATCACTCCAGCAGCCTCACTTAATTTAAACTCACAGCTAACATTTATGCAGTCCATGAATCTGACTATTTATAGGGTTCTGTTCCTGTATAGTTGTAACACTAACAATGTTATCTACACTAAAAAATCTCTGGTACCATGGTCTACCACTGACACAAAGTGTATAAGCTTAGAGTACTTACGAGCTGGACGGGTGTCTGGGCAGTGCCAGTGCCTGTTTGAGCTGGGTCGGTGTGCCAGGCGGCGTTCTGCCAAAGCTTTGGTCACTGTAAGATCTCCGTATGGGACTCTGTCATACAGGAAGTGGCATCAGACAGGGAAATGTCTTAACAGCTGTGATATATCTGTAGCATTTAAAAGAAGTAACACCTGCTCTTTATAATTAATAATATAAAGCAGAAAATAAGATGTGGCGTCTAGTTTCACAGCAAGTGTGGGCGGGAGAATGGCAGAGAGACAAGCAGCATTCTGTGCATGTAAGAACAGTCCTTTTCCAAAAGGTTTCTCAGAAGAGGGACCCACATTATATGGAGACATTAAGCTCAGAGTACAGGGAAAATTAATTAAAGACAACTGTTTTGTTGTTTCTGTTTTCAATATTTTTTCTCTTGAATCAGTGAATGAATAAGCCATTTTATTTTCAAACACCATGCACAATGTCTCAGGGTAGCCGTAGCTCAGAAGGAAAAGCAGGTCGTCCACTTATCAAAGAGTTAGCAAGCACTTTGCATGATAGCTCGCTGCCATTGGAGAGTGTGTGTGATTGTGTGAATGGAAGGCAAATTGTAAAGTGCTTAGGATGAAAGCACTATATACTGTAAATGCAGCCATTTACATTTTACTAGAGCAATTAATTTTGTTGGAATAAAGACCTACAATTTCCTTTTGCATTTTCCTCACTCATCGCAGAAACCACTTTACCTGGAATCATTACAGAGGAACTCATATTCAAATTGACTGAGTGAAAACTAGCTACCTGCAGCACGTCTCTGAAGAAGACCTCTCCTGAAGGACTCTCCCAGCACGGTTCAGCACCCAGAGGGCCACAGATGGTTGGTTTGGACTGAGTGAACAGAGGTCTGGGGCTCATATCAGGGGCTTCTGTGGGGGACACATTAAAACAAATGTTTAAAAAAGAAAGAAAACATTTATCGTCACCTTTTAAGGTAGCAAAGTGTTGCTTTTTTGGTTGTTCCACTGCCCACCATTTCTGCTACTTGGAGATAACTGCAATGAACTTACATTGATACTCTTCGGTAACAGGGGGTAGCTAACAATAGCTCCAGAGGAAAGCAAAAGCACTATCCTCTTCCTGTTTTGGTTGCAGAATAGTTGATGCATTTCCTTTGCACCATAAATGTAACTGCACTAAGTCTGATCTTGAGTACACAGCTGATAGGCACATGCTTTGTTTACCTGATGTTACAGAAGTGCATATAGAACAGATTCAGTGTTGACAGAGAGCGTCTGATGTAAGGACATGATGTAAAGCTGAAGGAAATTCTTTGTGTTTATGTGTTGCTGTTGCCCCAAGGAACATAGGCTAGTGTAATATTTATTTGTTAAATTTCTAATATAGTGTTTAATGCATGTGAGTCTATTGACAGGACTTTTATTTGGAATTTTATGTATAAGCAAAAGTAACCTACTTTTGAATAAAAACTACTATTAATGACGTAATTATTTATAAAGCCTGCTTATCATTGTTTAAGCTCAATAAACACAGATAGTATTTGACTGGAATTTCTCCTATTTGTCCAGGACACGGGGACAGGAAACCTTGCTCTGCACACCAGTTTTAAAATACTGAGAGAAGTCAGAACCTACCTGTGTATGTCAGCCTATCAGGGACGTGCATGGTGTAAGCAAGTGGAGGCTCCTCTGGCCTCCTCATGGCCTCCTCTCCACCCTCCTCCTGCCACTGCTGCCCCGGGGTAACGCTCAGGCGTTCTGGGACACGCATGTTTTTGTTGATGCTCTCTATGAGCACTGGATCCCGTCCAGGGACCTGGGACATCTCGCTTGGGTACAAAGTGAACGCCATCATCATGTGAAAACACCTGTCCAAAAATAAAATTTCTCATTTACTTTGCAGGAAATCTTGAGTGTCTTTCACACGCATTAAAAGCATATTGCTTGTTTGGGTTTTATGTTGTTTTAACAAATGCTTTTAGTAACTGACTAAGGGACATTGAGACACTAAAGATTCCCTATGCACTTGCATAAGTAACTCTGCGGATGTTAATTTAAGTGTGTTGTCTGCTGTACTGAAATAAATGGGATTGGACAGGTAGGAAGATTAGGCTGGTTGTAAACACAGCTCAATCAACTGTTAAACACACATCCAGGTGGTTAAAGAGACCACAGAAGAAAAGGACAGGCTATAATGTTACATAATTAGAGTCTGGCTATAAACCCACAAACAGCTCTTTGTGTAGTAGGGGAGACCAGGTGGGTTGGCACACTTTTCACTGTGCAGGATTTCTCTGTCATAATTTATCTTAGAATATTATAACCAGCAGCAAATACAAGTTTAAGGTCTCAGCTAAAGATACATTTGTTTTATGGTCACAAATGTTTTCTATAATTAGGTGTGATTAAAGTCATGTTGGGGGGTTGGTAGGTGCACGTTGTGGGGTCGGTTGGTGCTGTGTTAAAATGCTGCAGTTACTGAAAAAAACATGAACATTTAATTAAATATCTGCCCATTTCAAAAAAACAATTTCAAGCAATTTCTTAATAGAAATCTATAATTACTTTTGCCATTGACCATTCAAAATAATAACAACTAACATTGTTTTTAATCTTTAATCTTTTAATCTTTTACAATCCTGCTCAGATTTGACCCACTTTGTGATGCCAAGTAGTGTTAGCCATCACTCATCACAGACTTTAAGATCATTTTCAAAATCTCACAGTCACAGTTCTGTAATATTTTTAGTCCACAAACCACTTTTTTTAAACTATTGTTACTACAAAACTGAAATCTCACCCTCACCAAAAAAAGTTACTTTCAGATGTTTCAACAGTGCAGGGGAAGAAAACAAACATTTTGATCTATGTTTCTGTGACCTCCAAAGGACCAGTGAATAACTACGTGCCAACCAACCCCAGTCTCCCCTATACATGTGTGTTACGGAATGATATTAAAACATTTCTTCACTGTACATTAGATGATGACAATGGTGAATTTAAAGTCGTTTCATAGAAACTTTGCTAAACATGAAACATTCTTATATTCCACCAACTAACTGCGATGCAACCACAGCAGACATCTTTATACCATTATACACAGCAGCGTCACAATGACGTCACTTAAAAACATTCAAATATGACAGTTCATGTTCTCTTTAACTTTTCTTACTCAAGAAACACACGTAATCACTGAGGCTTTACAAAGTTACTGGCGTTACGTTATTTTAGCCAAAAGTTCATGAGAACGTCACTGACAGCGTTTCTTAATCACTGGGAATGTAAGTTACCGCCCAATGCGACATTTCTAATTCGCGCAACAGCTCTGTTTACACGTAGAAACGCAGCTGATGCTAATATCACCCAATATAGCTGATTAGTTTAGCTAACTTATCTAACGTTAACGCTAGTTAGCCAGCAACCTGTTGCAGAGGATAGCTAACAGGAGGTCAAACCCCACAAGTTACGACAGAACACAGGCAAGTAACGCTGTCATGAATAAGTATGTTTAAAACTTCGTAAGAGGTAAAGTAAATCGATATGGAGTGACAAACCTTGACAAGACTTGGTCACTGTGTCAAAGTAGCTGGGAGGATATGCTTCGCTAACATGCTTCCACTCTCCGCCGGTTATTTCTGTACCTCCAGTCTCACCGGTCACAATCAGGTCAAGATCCTTCAAAATAAAAGCGTAGTGTCCGCGACTCTTCTTCTTCTTCTGTGGCGTTTAATGGCGGTTGTCATCCATATAGTTACATTACCGCCACCTACTGGAAGGTAACAGTTTCACAGCGCAAACTTCAAGTGTCCCCTCAGTGTTATGGAGCTACTGTAACATTCAGTGATTCCATTAACAACACTGTCCACACTATCACCCTGTCTGAGTTGTTACAAATCCTTCCCTCACTGTTATATCTAGATCTTCTCCAGATATGTCCACAATGTCCAAGAATTTCCGGCCAGCTTCCAGCAGCATCTCTTCAGGACCAGAACAAAATTATACTCCAAAAACAAAAAATATAATGCAATTGAAGATTAAATTCTAAATGCACTCATATATCAAAAAGTGGCAATGACAGTAAATGGACTTATCAGACCTTTTTCAACAAAAACATGAGTTTAATTATTTGCATGAATAGTTAACTCATATCAATGAATAAAATGATGCTTTAAAACACACAACATATATATTTTGTACTGTAATTGACATCACGACTCAAAATATCCTCAATCCCAGGGTACCTTCAAAAAACAGCATGTTGAAAACTTCCTGAGATTAATATTCTATACCTAAATAATAGGATGCATTATAAGCTGACTGTATCATTAGGAAAATCAAAACAGATCAGTATTTCCCTCCTCATTTTCCACTGACACTCAGATTCTCAGACACTTAGATAAACCAGTATGTTAAGTTTAAGAAATATAAAAATATGTATATTTGCCACAATATTGAATACAATACATATTTCAATAGAATAAAAGTAAGAAATATGTACAGTATGTGCATTACATGTTAAAATATACATTCAAGAGGTGTTGGTGAGAATAAATTAGTATACTGAAGAATATTGCACAGTTGTTGTCCAGAGCACTGTGGCACAGGAATTATTGCACCAGTTATTACACAGTATTGCATAATTAAAGGATAACTTTTTATATGTCAACGTGGACCCTATTTCCCCATGTAAACTGGTCAAAGAGACTGATGTGAACAACAATTTTTGTTATTGGTCCAGTACTCGGCAAGCGGACAGGTGTCATGCCAAGGTGGTCAAAAGTGACATCTCGTGACATCTCATGATATTTCACAATCAGACTTCCACTTAACGGGACAATAACAAACAGACTGATGACAGACTCTGACAGTTTGCGAGACAGTCTCCCTCCTTCACGCTTAGCTGTCCTGTCAATTAAAGCCTAAAATGCCCCCAAAAATATTATAAAAACAAAAAAATAGTCTGATAAATTAGGCTTCTCACTTGTGATGACCTACCCTAACAAAAACATTGTTCAATAGCTACTTAGATTAGATATGTGTGAAAAGAAGATAATCTACCTGTATAAGTTAAATATGTTTTTTTTCTGCTCTGATCTTTCTTACTTTCACTTCCTTTATTCTCTTTGGACTCTGTGCTGATCTCACATCATGGTTTCAGGAACTGTGCTAGTTCTGTGTCTTCTTTGTACTCCTCCTCACAACAATTTTCCTTCCAACATCTCCTACATTTTCTAATTCCTCTACATAGTGCAGCAACACATCTAGAAACAAAAACCACAGCCACACTCTTTGCTTCCCAGCTCCTGATCCAGCTCTGGACCTTGGGTGGCAGGGCTCTTTCCATACCTATTTCCTTCCTGTTGAACTTTCTCCCCAACCACTGACATGACTGCACCAATATTTCTGTCTTCAACAAGTAACTCAAAACTCATCTTTTTAAAACAGATTGTCAACACAGCATTCATCATTTAATCACAGATTTATTATTTTTTGTGGGTGGCATGATGGTGCAGTGGGGAGCACTGTTGCCTCACAGCAAGAGGGTTCCAGGTTTGAGCCTGCTTGGTGGCTTGGGCCCTTCTTCGTGGAGTTTGCGTGTTCTCTTCGTGTCAGCGTGGGTTTTCTCCTGCGTCCTCTCACCGTCCAAAGATACTCAGGTGTGGTTGACTGTAAATAGCCTGTATGTGTGATTGTTAGCATAAATGTTTGTCTGTGTCAGCCTTGTGATGATCTGGCGACCTATCCATAGTGAACCCCGCCTCTCACACAGTGTCAGCTGAGATAGGCTGCAGCCACCCAATGACCCTGAAGAGGACATGCAGTTACAGATGAGGCTTGTTTGCTCTTTATTCCTTGTGGTCGTGTCTGTGGTGGACATTTATCACTATTATTATATTTATCATTACCTGCAACACAAACTGATTATAGTGAATTGTTTTTTTTCTTCTTTTTTTTAACAGAATGTAAAATAAAATCCCCACACTGTTAAAATATTATATCAAACATCAACTGTAGGTATCCTTTATTCATATGCACCAATACAATATGGATACATTACATATGAACACTGAATATAATAATGGAGATCACTGAATGAGAAAGACTTTCATGTGGAGGTGGACGTGTTTTTAGCATGGAGACAGTTGAACAATGTGCATGTTAACACACACATTCTAAATGCTTTATTTGAATCCACTAATTTCATTACAACTGTCTACAGGACTGAAATATAAACAGAGGTCTTCTACATTCTCTGACACTCAAGAGGAAAGAAAACGCTGCCTGCACCACACAGCTACTGTACCCGTTACAGCTGAGATGGATTAGAGCTTCCCCAGCTGTCCAGCTCTTTGTTGTAAGCCAGCCAATCATAACCCACCAACAGTCAGTTTGTGAACGTGTCCAAGGCTGCAAAACACATTTATATCTTAGCTCAGTGATGTTTGTAACCAGGGACTGGTACTTGATCAGTTTATCAGAGAAAGCTTCGACCACGTACAAGTGGAAAACAATGACATTAAACATCCTGACGCTTCCCTGACAGCAGCACGCACACACACACAAACTCTCATAAACCTGTACACACATAGTGATTCATTTTGCTTTGTGAGCAAAGGTGAGAAACTGGTGGCTTTAGACTTAGAGTAACAATCAGGAAGAAGGAACCACAAAATTAAAGGTCTAC
This sequence comes from Epinephelus moara, assembly GCF_006386435.1. Lineage (NCBI taxonomy): Eukaryota > Metazoa > Chordata > Actinopteri > Perciformes > Serranidae > Epinephelus > Epinephelus moara. The sequence goes on along the minus strand of NC_065508.1, from coordinate 34,307,751 downwards.
AGTAAGTGACTGTGAAAAGCACTGAGGATTTCTCCTGAAATACAATAAGAAACAGTAGATATGTCCAGAATATAAAGGAAGACTACAGGGCACATGCCAGCTCACACATCACACACCCAAAGAAACATGGACACAAAGTGCCTCCAGTGTGCACCCATCCTCATTCTCTCTCTCTCTCTCTCTCTCTCTCTCTCTCTCTCTCTCACTCACACACACACACACACACACACACACACACACACACACACACACACACACACACAGAAAACAATACTTTTAACAAATTGAGTGCTGGAATAAACCCAACAATCTATTTTACTTTCTTGTTGTCATTACACCGTGTACATAATTAACCAGTAATTATACAAATACACTACACATAATAAACCAATCTTACCAGGAACATTAATCATATTTTACCCTTTTGAAAGGTAAGTAAGAAATATTCCTCAGCCAAAATCTGTCCATCTTACATTTTTTCAGTTAGGTGTACAAATTTTCCAGTGTTAAAGCTCTGATGTTAACTTTAGGGTGGCCAAAATTAAAGAAACATCTTTTGGATGTCACTGTATGCACTGCAATAGAATCAGTGTCGGGGAGAAACTAGTTACATGTAATTAAATTACAAAATAAATGTTACTATAATCTGATAGTTACCTAGCAAACATGTAAACTACAGTCACTAATCGAATTTTTGGTGTTTACAAAGGGGTTACATCAGAATATATTCCCCTCGGTACAAAGTTTATATGTAGAATATAACATTCATTGTGTTGCCTTGCATCTTTTGCCCTGCAGGAATCCCCTCTTCTGGCAGAGCCTATTTCTGGACTTTTTTTTAGCTTTAACTCTTAGTCAGTCTTGACAAAAATCTTAAAGTTAAAAACCTTCACTGTGTTAGTATTGATTGCAGGATTTGGGTAGCATTTATGAGCCATGTGTGCATGGGGCGAAGCTTTTTCTGACGACGCTACAGGCTGCCCACTTTGACATATTAGAGCAGAGCAGGGTGTTACAGTGGTTTGACTGACAGAAAAGTCACTGGTTGGATCCCAGTCACGTTGATCTTTTTGTGAGGTTCCTACATACTTGGCGGTGCCAGAGTCCTGACACTTTCACACATACTGGTTCTTTGTTGCATCTAAACTAGCTTGCGGTGCAGTAAACTATACAGTGGTAAACACCCCAGACCATCATGCTGCATTATATGCTGCATTTGTACACCTAGATTTTAAAAAAAATCCCTCTTGCGCTTAGAGTGACAGTAAAGCAGCAGTGCAGGGGGGGATATAACAAGATGGTGTTCTTCGCTGGTCACACTAGAATCTGTACTGAAGCTGGTGATGCGGTCTGGCTAGACCTGCACAGACAGCACAAAGTTGGCTGCTTGTAAAGGTGGATGAAGTACAAAATTTCATCCACACAGCTTTGGCTGAAAAATATCTAAAAAATTAATTTAAGTTTTTAAAAAAAGGCCAAGTGAAAGTATACAAGAGAGCGGTACAGTTATATTTAAATATATAATACATCCATTTTGGTAGAAAGAAAAAATCAGTTTTAAGTGAAACATACAGAATCAATCACTCATTTATTATATTTGAAACAGTGAATACTTGGTTTTGGAATGTGTTAAAACAAAGGCTCATGTGAAAGAGTTGCAGTCTGTAGAAAAAGGCAGTGAATAACTTAGCGTACAATAGGATACAAAAATAAGCCACTGGCAGAAAGCTGTAAGTGCACCTTATCAGACTCGGTGAGGTAAAACTCCACTAACATGTCACTATAATGTAAACATCACTCGGCAAAATATGAACACTCCTTGTTACTGAAGCACAGACTGAACATGTGACTCTTAGTGAATGTGAAGAATAGGGAACCATCTAGAAACCATGGCAGTGTTGGTGCCTTGCAAATACAGCGTAAACACAACTAATCCTGCTGTAGAGCATCATTTGTTTTTCAGTCATATACATCCATTTTTCACACATCAGTAATATTTAAAGCTGCAACAGGAGCATTTTACATTTGTATGCAAAATTATACCATACTGCCTCTCATGATTTATGAATGAGGCCTAATCATGTGTACTTTTCATCATGGCTAACCATTTTGCAAACCATGCTGCTGTTTTAGATTTTTTTATGTTTTTTTCTTACCGCTCCCTGCATGTATTGGTTTCTATCAGCGGGCGGAGTTAATTAAGACTTCGGACCCCTGAGAATGTTAGAGGATACGACTGAATATGAACAGACAGGAGACGTAGCCTACACTGGTGCTGCTGCAGATACACATACCGGGAGCGGCTGTTATTCTGTAAACTGTTCGGCTACAGGTCAAATTATATTCCACTCTCCTCCATATTTAACAAACCTCATTGATGTCTTATATCATTATTTATCCAAAGCAAAAAAAGTCTTGATCAATCCTTCAAACTAGAAACAAAATACAGTTTTGAAGATCTGAAAAAGTGTGTGTCAAAAAATTCAGTGTTGCAAAAAAAATACAGTGTGAAATCAAAAAAACATCAAAAAATCTAAAACTGTTCAGCTTGAATGTGAAAATGGCCTGCAAAAATCTAAAGAACACATTATTTAAATTTTGTAAACACTGCAGGAAAAAACTTACATGGTTCTTGAACAGTGTTAATCACACAAGACAAACCCTCCCTTCCTTTTAGTATTTATCCAATGTGTCTCCTGACAGGCAGCAACCAAACACCACATCCACTCTTCATCAGTTTTCCTCATGTTAAAAGATTTATAATCAGGAAGAAGTACGTCAAACATTTAAAACTTTAAATATCTGCATCTCATCCCAGTGCAGCTCTAAACATCTGTCAGCATTACAGACTGTCATGTCTCCAGTGATGGTGAGACCGTGTCTTCAGACTTTGTAACATTATTATTTACAGTTATTTACTTGTATCTGTTGTCCACACAACTATACTGTTACACTAACTGCAAAAACAAAATACAGCCGCAACCGGCGACTTCAGGGTTCAAGCCAACATGGACCGTTAAGAGGTTAAAAGCTGCAAAGTTTGACAGTTTCTGACACCTGCATTAAAGAAAGCTAACAGGTTTTATGACCATCAGACAAACGCTCATTCATTTACAAACAAATCTGTGCTGGGCCACACTCTTCTTTGGCAACACTGTCATCCCCTATTGAGCAACTGCAAAAACATTTCAGGGACATGCTTCAACAGCTTAATTAAAAATATCCACCGAGGATGATGTTTGGATAAACTGTCATTGATTTATGGTCCAATGTTGCGCCAGACCAATGCACTTGTTTGGAACCGGTGGCATCCCCTATTGGGCAATTTCAAAAATATTTTACACACGTGTTTAAACATTGTTATGTAACATATCCTGAGAGTTTTGCAATGATTGGACAAACAATTTCTGATTTGTGGCCTGATTTGTGTTACGCCACACCCACTTTTTGTAGTTGTGGCGTCCTCTAGTGGTCAATTTGAATGTAACTTTCGGCGTATGTTTAAGGTACTTATGTGGACATAAGGCCAATTCACAGTTTCCACATGTGTGTGTCCCTGGAGATAAGCTTTGGTCCATGGAATGTAAATCTCGTCATCAACCCTAGTTCACGAGGGTCCATGCAGACCCCTGTGGGGATGTCCAAATGCAGCCCATTTGTTGTGACCACGAGGACTGTAGGCATAGTAAGCACGGCAACTGTGCATGCTCCAATCTCTTGCTCAACAGTCCAGTCCAGTCCAGTCCAAAACACTGCTTTCAAGCCAACCACAATGAAGTTAGTTTCAAGTTAGATATCTGACAGATATTCACTCTAGACCCAGCAGCATCACTTAGTTTCACTTTCACCCGGCATCGTCTGCAAAAGGAGGGTAAGCTCCCCTCCCAGCCTTTCTGTTTACCACCGGGGGCGGAAGTAGATTGTCAGTTTCACTAAAGATAGAATTTAGTTCGTGTCGGTGTGACTGCACCTCTCCATGGATGTTCAATGCAGAAAGTATGTCCGAGCCTATATCATGCAAGTTTCGTGACGACTTGCCCAATGACTGTGGAGTTAGGTCTGTTAATATGCTAAGCCACACCCCTTTACAGTTCATTGGTCTAAATCTTCAGAACAAAATGTGATATCAATAAGCTTTTAAAAAATTTGATAAGCTTGGTCCAATAATGATCCATAAAAAATTTGGTACAAATCTAACCTGGGAGGAGATGCCAAAAATGGCAGAAAATCTAGTCAGGTGGACTTTTGGGCTTGAACCCCTAAAAGAAATCCAATAAACTGTGAAATGTAACAACTATAAACAAGCTAATTTTATAATATCAGGACTGAGGCAAACACAGTTCAATCTACTCAGCAACTGCAACAAAGGTGCTCGACTGACTCATCGTACAGTGGAGTGTAACAGAGCTGGGACTGCTGATTGTGCTCTTTGTGAGCGTGCGTGAATGTGCATGTGTGCATCTACACACATACAGTACATGAATTTAAATGCACATAGCACATACACAGACTTAGAGCTGTATATGTCTGAACTACCAGGACAGTCATTTACAGAGAAGCTCGGGGATTTAGAGGATGAAAGTTTTGTGACTGTCATAAAAAGATAGTGATTCTTCTCACTGTGTCAGAGTACCTCAGAGGTCCATTCATGTTTTCATGGTAAGCAGGAGTTTGATTCTCTACTGCTGTTCAGCTTTGTAGGGCTGAATGATGTATTCACCCTTGCCTTGGTTATTTTCATTATGAATTATCATATGAATCAAACAGTCCAAAACCCCAAAGATATTCAATTTTTGAAGATATAAAACAGAGTAAAGCAGCAAATCCAGCCTTTGGAGAGACTGGAATAAGCATGTGTTGGAAATTTTGCTTAATTAATGACCTATCAAAACTGGTGTCAACTAAACTTTTCAGCAATCCTAACCCATACTGCAATCACAACAAGTTTGCAAGAATTGAGAGGGTTGACTCAAAACAACAACCCTCCATTAAACTTATCAATACAAAGCTCCCACCATAAATGTTTGGTCAAATATTAACACCGGTGGTCACAGTAAGGTAGCAGGTATGGTTAAGTGTTAAGACAATGAACATTTGGCAACAAATAAACCTGCCTCTATATGGCACAGCGCTGCTGAAATGATTACTAAGAACTCATAGGATCAGTCTACACACATTTGTAGTCGTAGTGATGGTGAGGTTGTGAGAAGGAAACACAACTGCAGGGATTTCCTCTCACAGCAGTGAACAACAGCTGGTGTGTGGAGGTGGTCAGAAAACCTCGCAATGATCGACATAGTCAATAGTGCAAGTATTAGGAAAGTAAATGAGCTCAGTCTTGTTGGTAGCTGAATGATCTAAAGTGGAATAGGGATTTAGCATTAGAAGATGTATCTTATGGGTCTTTCCTTTAAGGTTGAGAAGTGCTTTTTAATCTCGCCTTCACACGAGAGTCACTTTTTTATTTTATCTGCAAAAACCAAACTTGTAAATGATCTAAAACAATAAACCATGAGAATTTCCAACTAAACAACAGCTGTGGCTCAGGGTCCAATACTTCCACTACTGACTGTGAATATACAGTTTAAAGTCATTAATGCACACTGCCAAGGAAACCTTACAGTCACAGTGACTGCTCTGCAAGTGTAAAAGCCCAGCTGCAGCATGGAGCTTCATTGCCACCTCAAATTGTCCTGTTCGCTTTTCTGGCCTGCTACAAGGGCCAAAGATGGATCAGTGAGCATCCTGCTTGCCAGACCCTCTCCATGTATCTCGCTGCACCTGCACCCGGAACACAGTCTGCCATTCAGTTTGCCAAAGCAAAATGAAGACAAAGAAATTAAATATCTGATTAGGTGTTTAGGGTCAACTATGAACAATAATCCTGGGTGGCACATATAATCATGGCAGTGACTGGCTTTAGGTTGCACCTATGAGTGAAACAAAGGTATGGTGCAGAAAAGTGGGAATTACAACATGGGTTACAGCAACCCACAGCCAGCAGCACCAACTGAGGCAGAAGCTGCTCTTCTGGCAGCGCTGACCGCCTTCAGACACAGCGGGGGAGCAACAGCCATGGCAGCATTATTGTTGCCTTGGTTTCATTTCTCCTTTATAATCTCCTCATATTTGGGTGGAGGGTCGCTGTATGAAGGTGCTGAGGTCTCGTCACCACTGCTTTCCAGGTGTCCTGTCACCTCTTCATAAGATGGAGGTGGTGTTGCGCCGGACAGCCGTGAGGCCACTGACATAGAGGAGTCCTGGACATAAAGGGCACAAGTGTTCTGCTGGTGGAGGCCACGAGAGTCCGACTGGGAACCTGCTCCTCTCTCAGCACCGCTCACCACCACAGTGGGACGTGAACTGGACTCCTGGTGTGAGCTTTCACTATGTGCTTCCCGGTGAACCAGAATTCGTGGCAGACTGCGGGTGTTGCGGTTGTTGGCCAAGTAGCGGTTTTGGGTGTAGGCGGGGCGTCGACGAGTGGCCTTCTGAAGCTGGCACCTCCAAAGGAGGAAGAGGCCGATGATGATGAGCAGGGCCACTCCCAGCAGAGGTACCACCATGTAGACGGTGTCGGCACGCTCAGAGCGTCCCTCGCTGTTGCTGCTCACCGTGTAGACGCTGCGAGTTTTCCAAAACTCCATCTAGGAAGCACAAAGGAGAAAAAATTACACATGTTTACTTCCTGGGTAGATTTTAAGCTGTTTGCTCAATTTAAAGTAAGGATAAAACTGAAACTAACACTAAAGTCAGAATAGGGGAGATTTTTATCACTGATCAGCATGTATACATGGACTTTACAATAACCAGAGGGGTGCTTAATAAAGCACTGCATTACAAATTTGCATCCAACATTGGCATGGGATTAGGAATATCAACGGTTAACCATTAACCAGTCAAAAACATTCGATAGTTAACCGCCAAGAACATTTTTGATTGGTTATGTATCAGTCTATATGTTAATTTTGCTACTCTTCAGTTTACTGCACTGCCTATCACCTGGGTCTGGTGGGAGCTAGCTAGGATAGGATAGGGAAATGGTCAACTTCAAAACCACTTTGAAAATTCTCCTCCTGCCAATTCTGCTACCTGGCCAGTCAAGGTTTTCAATGTAAACATCAGAGTTAACGCAAAGGAAAAAGCGGAGAAGATAGGCACCAGCTATGACCCCAACCACACAGAAAAGCAAGACTATGGCCCCTTTTACACTGCCAGATTTTTGGCGAATGTTGGGCCTTTTTGCCGGAAAGCTGCAAGCGTTGAGACACACAGAGCTGGATTGGCGAGTTGATCCGAGGTGCCCAATTTTCCGCCTTGTAGGGTAGTAATATTGGCGAAACCTTTTTGGTTTAAAAAGAACGAGGCGCCCTTCCGCCACAGGAGGGGCTGTTGATGACTTGTGGGGGGCTGTTGATGACTTGTGGGAGGAGCTGTTGATGACGCCGCACGTGCGATCCACTGGCGGTGGACTAAAACAGCTGATAGCAGGAATGAGCAGCTATTAGCAAGAGGGAAACGCAAACCTGACAGACACTGTAAAGATGAGCAACTGGGGAGACAAAAACCTNGACTAAAACAGCTGATAGCAGGAATGAGCAGCTAGTAGCAAGAGGGAAACACAAACCTGACAGACACTGTAAAGATGAGCAACTGGGGAGACAAAGAATTGCGCGCCCTCCTTGCCCTCGCAAATGAAGAGGCCATTACCGGTCCAATGACAGGAACGGTGAAGGATGGGCCAACTTATGAGAGAATCGCAGAAGGACTGACCAGCTGCGGCTTCCCTCGGAGTACGTCACTGTTTACGTCACACGCTGAGCTACACGTTTTGTTACTTACTCATGCCCCCCATTGCCCCGAGAAAGGCACATTCTGTATAAACAAAAGTAGGCAAGCAGCATTTCGCTGCACTCCCCGATTTTGTTTTTATACTGCCAATGCTGAAGGAAGACTGATTGAGCTTTCCTGCAAATTTGCACAATTCCTACTTAAAAAGGGGTTATGTCTGTGTTCATTTCTGCATTCATCTCTACATCGGAGAAGGCAACGAGACAAGTGTAGAGGAATTAAACACCGGCTGCGATCCTGGCCACATGGATCCTCTCTACCAAGCTTTTAGCTGATGTACAGGCATTGGATAATAAACTGGATGACCTCTGTGCCGGCATCAGTTTCCAACTGGATATCAGGAACAGTAAATCCTTTGTTTCATTTAACTTGCCTAAAACCTGGAACACCAGACAGCGACATTCAACCAGGTAACTCTTTTTCTATATGCTGATCTGACAGAACTGAGGGCTCTGGCAGGAAAAGAGGAGGAGGCGTGTGCTTCATGGTGACAAAAAGTGGTGTGACAGTTAAATATAAAATGCTATCCCATTCCTGCTCACCTGACCTGGAGATATTGACAACCAAATGCAGACTGCAATTTCTACCAAGGCAACTGACATTGGTCAGTATTACAGTGGTCTACATTGCACCATAAGCAAATACAGAGGCTGCCCCGGAGACTTCAATCAGTCTAATCTTAAAGGTATACTTCACTCGCCAAATGACCATTTGTATATCAGTCTTTCATCCCTTTGGTGAACCTGAACTAACCCTTTAAAACAACAAAGTCACATATTAACACAAGCTGACTAACTGATCGAGGCAGTGGTTTATCAGCAGCTTCCTAGTTCAGCAAGGTAAAATTACTGTTGTTGTTGTCTGGCTTTGAAGAGAGCAAAGACTTTAGCTCAGTTCCTGTCGGAAAGGTCTGTCTGACACCCGCTGGTGTCAGGACAACAACCTTCTCCTGATTGTCAACAAAATTAAGGAGATGATGGTGGACTTTTCAAAGAAGCAGGGAAGGAACTACGACCCTCTTAATATTAATGGGTAATTAGTAGAGAGGGTGGACTTCAAGTACCTTGGTGTCTACATCACCAAGAGCCTGACCTGGGTGCTGCATACTGTCTTAAGAATAAGTAAGGCAAGGTAGAGACTGTTTCACCTCAGGCGCTTGAGGAAATTCCAGGTATCCCCTAAAATAGTGAGGAATTTCTACTCCTGCACCATCAGAAGTCCTAACAGGGGACATCACTGCCTGGTATGGAAACAGCACTGAACAGGACCACAAGGCCCTGCAAAGAGTGCTTCGTTCAGCTGAACATAAAATAGGCACTGCTCTGCGCCACATTAATGATGTTTACACCAGACGCTGCAAGAAAAAGCCCAGGAGAATCATTAAAGATCTCAGCCACCCAGATATCTGCCTGTTCTCTCAATTGAGGTCGGGAAGAAGGTACCCTATGTGATTTCATGTGACAAATAAAAATGATTCATTGACATTAGAGCAGGTAGCACAATAAGAACAGTTGCAAGGAGGCATTAAATAACACTTGTCTAGCAAAACATCTCTTTTTGTGCTGTGTTGACCAGAGCCGTATCTTCGGCTGACTTAGGTAATAGGTCTTAAAATCTTTTAATGCTCCCACTGTGGATGATTTAGTGGTCGGGCGGCAGGGATTTTATGATTAGGCTTTCCCAACCTTTTTGTGATGTTGTATGTGGTTGTACATTTGCTTTTGACTGTCATTATCTATGAATCCGCTGCCATACAGCAGACTGTGCAAGTCTTTACAGCAGAGCATTTCTGTTAGAAGTCAGGGCAGATAGATAAACATCGTTCTTCTTCGCTTTTACTGTGTTTCCTGCTCTAATACATTTTTGTTCTTCCTTAAAAGCTTGTTCTGTCACTGCATTTTACTTTGCTGTCTCTCACACACATTAGATTTTTTAAATCAGTGTCCTTCCTTGTAACGTGGAACGTCATTTATTGATATAAACATGGCACAGTCATTGTTACTGTAAAAAACAGATCACAAAGAGGCCTGAATTGAGTTCATGATTACATTTGGATTAATTGTGCAACACGTGTGCAGTGTTCATGTAAACACAGTGGCTATTGAAGGGCTTTCATTTCTACAGTTATCTGACAAAATGGTAATAGTTCTGTTACGTAGATGCTGTCTCTACTCCAGCCATCACTGTTCAAATACATTAGCATAATTGCTGGAGGAGTTGGTGCACACGCTTGCTGTGCGCTGGCTCACCGTTCTCTCTTTGTTCTCAAACACTTCATTGGCCTCTTCGAAACTGCAGCTCTCCTCACCACACTCCCTCTCAATGTTCCCCTGTCTCAACTCCTCAAGAAAGCCATTGGCTCGAGGGAAACGCTTCAGGATGGAGTGAGCATCCTTACCATCCAGGAATGCTGCAACACAGACATGAGACAAAATCCAAAGTTCACTAATGTTACTCAACAGCACGTAAGACTTATTTACATAGAAAAACTGTTTTTTTTTCACCCCTGTACCTTTCAGAGCTCCCACACATTTATCTCAAATGGAGCGAGTTACCACTTTTTGACAGAGTGGTGATATTCTCTTGTACTGCTCTCCATCAATCCATGTCCTCAGCCAACCCACAAATGTTATCATAGTGATCATCGTGACGAACCCACACAGAATTATCACCAATTCTTCAGTGCCTCTCAGCTCTACAGATTTTCTTTGCCTCTTTCAGCTCATTCTTTTGATTTTGCAGCCCACAACTTTAGTAGTTGGTTCAGTCCTACTGCTTTCATCAAGTAGCAGGCAGCTGGTTTCAAAGACAAAACCCACTGTGCACTACCTACTCAGCACCAAACAGCATGCAGACAGACTTAAAGACGAGCTGTTAGTAGAGCATTTAGCAGCTAAATGGACAGATATTCCCCCAGGCACTGGTGAAGACCAAAAATAGGAGCTAAAAGAAGAGTACATTTTTGGTGAACACACACTGCTCCAAATGAATCCTTATGATGCTCCTTAACTGCTGGATGTGTAAATAGGCAGCTGTTTACCAACACTTCTCTATATTAGCTTAAAAGTGATGTCAGCTTTGTGTTTACAGCTTGTTTCCACTGCTAACTAAATAACAAAATATAGGTTTATATGCTCATTTTTCACAGTCAACTCTTCAAATGACAAGAAAACTGTTTATTATGAACACTTGAGTTTAAAGGACATTACTTCAGATTCCGAATTAATTTATATCCAGACTTCCAATGAGTCAATTGTCTGAATCCAATAAATTTAAAGTGAGAATAGCTGTAACACATCTAGCAAGAAGGTCAAACAAACCGAGTTGGCCCAATTCCAGCACAGAGGATCAGAATTTTTTGACTTCATCAGGCCAAACATAATAAACCAGCAAAAGGAAATTCCATGCAATACAATACTCATCTTGACATTTATTATAGTCAAGATAAATGTCACAATTTATCATCATATCAATTTTAGGTGTCCAGCCGGCAGGGTATCATTTAAAAATTTACAATACCAGTACCCTTAAAGTGATACCAATACCAATAGTAGGCCTACCCATCATGTGAATGGAATGGCGTGTAGCATAGCCATACTTTCAACTGTTTTGATGGCATCTCAGCGCGTTAACTGCCAATTCCATCAATTACACCGTGCTTGACTCTAACATGCCATAGACTATATGGATTGTAGCTGCTGCTGTGTGAGTGTGAACCCTGCACTGGAGACAGTTGTGAGAGTCTGCCCAGCCTCACATACACAGTGACAAGGCTAACTGTTAGCATCATAAGGCTAACATTACCTGTTAACTGGTTTGTTTGTTTTTTAAAGATTATTTTTTGGACATTTCTGCCTTTAATCGATAGGACAATTAAGTGTGAAAGGGAGAGAGAGAGAGAGAGAGAGAGAGAGAGAGAGAGGGAGTGACGTGCAGCAAAGAGCCGCATCCTACATGGGATGCCTGCTCTATCTAATAAGCCACGGACACCTGTTGTTAACCATTGTTAATGAGTTGAGTGTTGGTGTGAGTTTGTTGGAACCCTTTAATGGCACAGTGTTGGATGTTAGCTGCTGTTTGCTGGTGCAAAAAGGATCGAATGCAGGTGTCGTTTGACTGGAGTTTCAATACTACTTGTTACTGGGTTTTTTTGGTCAATACCTTAAAGGTATCAAGGACTGATACCTGACCCTACCAGCCATTACATGTCAAACTATAGCTGTGGAAAGCATCAGATTAGTGGCAATTGGTAAATCTGGCCCTGAATCAGGTTGTGACAGGTAATGGTATTTTTGTTTACTGGATACTACAAATGACATAATGACCAGATCCACCACTAAAAACCTGCTCCCACTAAGTGATACACACAGAGGAGCTGCTTCTGTTGGTGATGTTAGAGGAAGAGGCAGACAGCCAGACAGGAAGACTGATGGACAGCAACAGCTGTGTGTGTGTTTGAGAAGAGGTTGACCTGTTTGACAAAAACCAAATATACAAATATTAATAATCTGAGCCAATGGATGTGTGTGTGTGTGTGTGTGTGTGTGTGTGTGTGTGTGTGTGTGTGTGTGTGTGTGTGTGCGTGTGTGTGTTTTGTTCTCACCAGCAGCCATGCTTCTGCCCTGTTACTCACACTCCAAAAGACAGCAGACCTGCAGGGAGAACACAGCACTGCATTAGACACCATGACTGACAAAATTATTTAACAAAGGGACTGGATCACTGTCCAGCAGGGTGATACATCCTCCACAAGAAGAGACAATTTTACCATCTCCACTTGGATACAGTAATAATACATTTCCTGGCATCTAAACAGCCTAACTTGCCCAGACATATAAGCTGATATTCATGTTTAAGTGTAATATCTGTCATTTTAAATTTGGCTTACACCAACAGCCCAAACCCCCGCCTTCCCACAAAAAAGCATGTTGGAGTTAAAGCTTTAGTTTATAACACTTATAAAAAATAAGTTCTTGTCATATTTGCTATAATGGTCCCAACAGTAGTACATGAGACAGATAATCTGTGGAAAAAATCATGTTCTTCCTCCTTAGTGATTCTAATGGCATTTGCAAGAATCCAGTGCAGGTAAAGGAAACAACCACTTAGAGCTGGGAAGGTTGATGTCAATCACATCAATTACTGCTCATGAACTGCTGTCAAACTGTCAAACTAGGCAGCAACAGAAACATATTTCAGTGTACTGTTTAGAACCGGTGACTGTGTTGGAAACAGTCTAGCCAAAACAAAGCATCACCCATCGGCCAGAGCAGCTTAACAGTACGCTAAAATATGTTTCTGAAAACATTTGAGGTCAGAAATAGTCAATGCAGTGACAGAATCTAGACTCACGTTTGATCAGCGCCGCCTAGTTTGAAAGTCTGACCGCAGTTCACGAGCAACAGTAATCATAATGGACAGCTGCTTTAGAGACTCCTTGGTACTGACTGGTTGTTTGTTCAGCCATGGTGGGTCCTGCAAGCGGCATTTAAAGCACTACGAGAAAGAGGAGCAACATTTCTTTTTAACAGATTATCTGTCTCATGTACTACTGTCAGGAGTGGTTTTCTTTTACAACTTAGTATCGAGAGTTTCACAGTTTTTGACCAGTCTCTCATGACAACGACTTTTCTTTTATATTTTATGACGAAAATTAGATTATTGTAAACTAAGGTCATTTCAGCAGGATGCTAAAATACAAGTGTTTGTAGCTTTCAGTGGCTTTATGGAGGTCATAGTTTGGCTACTAATGCAAAGTTTCACTGTAAAGTGATAAATAAAGCAATGACACAGATGACTATTGGAATTTTGCTATGTTGGTCTACTCTGTAAAAATAGCATCTATCGCATGTCTGTCCATCTTGGGGGAAAAATCCCTCCCTTCCTAAAGTTTTTTTTCTTTTTTTTTCCATTTTAGGGGAGTTTTCTGTTATCTGAATTTAGGGTTGGAGGACTGAGGATGTTGTATGCTGTACAGATTGTCAAATTTGTGATAATGAGCTAAATACATAAAATCAACTTCAATGATGAAAATGAAACTGCAAAATTTGTGAACCATCAGCCTGCACACACATTAAATAGTATTACACTTTGTACAGTTATTATTGGATAATGTCATAACAACACCCAGAAACCTTGAGAACAAGTCTTGACTGAAAAACGCAAGACACTGGCACAAAGGCTAAACAGTGCTGATTAGCACAGGATTAATACACAAAACAGTTTAAGTGTTTCTGTGATCATATGGTGGCTCAAACAGCTCATATGCTCATGGTAGAAAATGTATCCTGACTGCCGTCAAACACTTGACCTGTTTCCAGTTTCAGAACAGATTACATCAGACACTTAATTTATAGCCTGAGAGTCAGATATGGCCTTTGATATGGTGCCGGGTGGCCCGCCACCCATTTTCAAATTTACATTAAAAACCAACTGATTCACACTTTTTTGTACTTTGAATGTCAATAAGGTTCCATAGTAAATTAAAAAAAAAAACATAAAATAGTGCTTGTTTTGTGTGTAAGGGGAGGATCCCCCCTGACAGAGGTTGGGGCAAAGCCCTAAATAGCGTCATATCCTGGAAATGTCCCTGCATACAGCTGGCCTGTGCATGGCTGCTGTGACTGGATTTGCCTCATGTTAAAGATGAGTGAGGACGGCAAATTTATAACAGGCAATTCACGTATTACATATACTGATTATTATTTTGAATGTTTGTTTATTAACTGGTCCCTGGCCTTCCAAAATTTTCCAAATTTGGCTCCCAGGCAAAGTAAGTTGAATATCCCTGGATTACATTCTGGCCCCAGCTGCTGTTTGTCAGGTCTCCTAAAGGAAAATTCTGCAGCGATGTAAACTAATACCACTTCAGCATCATTCCTGCTAGTAGACATGTAAGCAACCATGTAAAAAACACCAGCATAGTCCTTTAAATTGGGACAATTCACAAGAAACATCAAGTCTCTTGAATTTAATTTTGAACAGAGTGAATCATACTTTGGGTGCTGAGTCAAAATGTAACACGTCTTGCACAAATCCACTTCAGACTGACTAGACAGGTGGCTTTTACTTACAAATAATCCCATAATGAAGTTTTCAGATTATGTGGCCTAATTTTTTTTTCAGATCCGGGAGACATGCTTGTGTGTCATATTTTCTTTCTCTCACATTTTTGCATCTGCTCCACTCTGTTCTTATTTATTATGATCTTTGTTAGGCTATTATTTGGGGTAACTGAATGACCCCAATTTTGGTCTGCCTGGCATGTAACACCTGGGAAACAGATAGTTTTGATTAATGCATGTCACTGCTCCCTGAAATATTGCAGGGAGGTTTTTTTTTTTTTACATTTAGTCGTACCTCTGACAAATATAGGCTACTATAAATATAGACAGAGAGGGACGGGGTTGGGGGTTTCCATAGCAACAGAGACAGAGATATGGGAGGCTCTAAATCCAGACCAACTTGAGTAATTAGGATACAGGATACTGTTTTAAACAGGATATCTATTGTAGCACATTTTTTTTAAATTGTCTCTGTCCTGGAATAGCCTATAGAGAGCACACAGATAAGGCACACACACACGCATGGACACAATGCTGTTCATCAAGTAGCATCCTGTTTCTACAACTGCAAGCCAAAATACTGTTGATATAGTTAAATAATAAACCCTCGTGTTGAACCCAAAACACAAGGAGACATTTTTTAAATCAGAGGGATATAAACAGGCTTCTGAAGTCGTTCAGATGTCAGCGCCTTCTCGTGCTTTTGTAACGTTGAATGCATATAAAAAATTCATCAAGACTCATGTTGACTTTAAGTCATTTTTTCTCCGCCGAATTGTGTCGACACGTTATGTCCCACTTTTATAAACCACATAAAGCTTGAGAATAATTATTTTTTTTAGGCACGTAACGGTTCAGTCCTCTTTCTACTTTAGTAGTAAAGGGAAATATAAAATCTTTCTTACCTTCATTCCGCTTGGTTGAAGCCTTTCCCCTTCCATCTCCAACTCAAGGGAACTCCCACACCAGTCATGCAAATGCCCGTGATTGACGTATCAGAGAGCCAATAGAAGAGGAGGAATCCCTGAGACTGGCCAATCAGGACCCCGATAAGTATCGAATGACGCACGAGGAAAGGGCGGGGGAACTTCTGGTGAAAAGAAAAGGGAAAAATGAGAGAACGGTATACAGAGGTCTGCCGGGGGCGGAGGCTGCCTGAACTGCCACTGGGGTTTAATAAGATTTACGGAGCGGTTTTTAATTTGCCACCGAGGTCACAGTTAAATTTGTGAAAATTCTTTAAATGACGGATTTCCCGCCACTAGACAGATAGTTTACTGCGAGGAATGTGTGTACATGAGAGAGACAAATAAAACTCCACAAAGCCACACCTTACTCTGAAATACTCAACTTCCCATCATCCTCAGTGCAGGTCTGACCACGCGCTCATACGGAAGAGGATTAGGGCCATACGTGAAACCGTTATTTGAGTTGTGAGTTTAAAATGAATTATGACTTTATTCTTAGAATTCTGGCTGTAAACTCAAATTAATTTTTCACATGTGACCTTTATAGGCTCATGTGCAGTGTTGTGCTTGAACGTGCCAAAAGAGTGATGTTATTGAACATGCTCATATTTTTGTGTGTGCGATTTATGATTTATTGTGTTAAAGCTCCAAAATTTTGATACAGAATACCCTTATTTGTCTTGTACAGGGCAGTGCAAAGTTTATCAGACTAAGGACCCCTTAGCTGAAAGAGAGATGAAGCAGGGACCCCCTTCTACATACACAGTATAAAATTTATTTATTTATTTATTTTTATTTTATATACTTTATTAATTCCCAAGGGGAAATTCAATTGAGTTGCATGTTAAATTGTGCAGCCCATGTGCAGCCCTGATTGCCATAATGTTACACTTTTAAGGTGCATACAACACAAAGCTATTAAAATACATCATCGTCATTTGTTTCTGAGGTGGACGGTATTTTAGAGTCTCTTGCTCTCGCTTATTGTAAGTGTTAGCTAACTGTTTACTGTTAGCTAACAGTTAACTGTTAACTTAGCCTACTATTGGTGTTCGCTAGCTAACATGTTTGCGCAAGGATTTATGGGTAACAGTTAGCCTGTCGATAATATTATGTATTGTAAATTATTATTATTAAATTATTTGTTTTTTAAGAATAGGCCAATTTATTTTTGCTAACTACAACCTGGTTCCACTCAAATGTTGTCGAATATCGGCATTTGGGCATGACGTCTGCATCAGACACAGACAATAAAAAGCTGTCCTTTCACGTGGGCATGATACACAGCCGGGCGCTATCAGTGTGTAACAGTGTGTCAGGGTATACAGGCAGCCAAACAACAACATAAGGTAAAGAGGCCAAAACTCTAACTAGGGCAGGTGGGAGGGGTCCAACAATCACTGACTTTCACCCGGGAGGCCGGTGTTCCCTTCCCGTATGGCTGTAAATCTAAACCCTGTTATTTTTTTTTTCGAAACACAACCACTTGCAAGGAAAAAACATCAATTCACATTGCTGTACCGGCACAGTTTATTTTGAAAGAGACTGTGTGCTAACTGTGTATGTTGAAGTGTATGTTGAAAAGACACAATGAACCTAACAGGCTGAAGTTCACACGGCGATCCAGAGCATCCACAACAGACGCATCCAGGCTACTTTGCACGTCATATGTTGATGTGGAAAGTCCACGACCAAGCAGTGATAAGTGACAAGGTCAGAGCGAGAACGTGTTGGTTTATAATATGTTGTATTCATGTTAGTATTCATTTTTTAAATATATTTGAATGAAATTTGAATTAAAACATATATTAAATTACCAAACAAAAATCGGATGTATAATACAAGAGGCTCCACTGTTACAACCTGCCCCACTGCTGAGGTAAGTTGTAAGTTAAGAAGAATCAAAAGTTACTCAATTACAAAACATACCCTACACATTAAAATCATATACACTGACCTTTTCCTTTAAGGTCTACATTTCGAAGCTGTACCTGTCAGAGATTAGTGCCTCACATGGAGTTAGTCCAAAAAACAAGTCTGTCGCCTCACTGAAGTAACCAGCTAACACATCCTCTTGCTGTGCATTGAAGACTTTTTGACTGCTGTGGTAGCCCACACAGGGCAGCTGTGTTGAAAATGGCAAAGCCCCCTTTTTTTATTCATTCATCCATTCATAATCCGCAACCACTTATCCTATTCAGGGTTGCGGGAGGGCTGGAGCCTATCCCAACTGGGTGAGAGGCGGGGTACACCCCAGACAGGTTGCCAGACTATCACAGGGCTGACTCATAGAGACAGACAACCTTCATGATCACAGTCACACCTGTGGACAATTTAAAGTCACCAATTAACCTAACCTGCGTGTCTTTGGACTGTGGGAGGAACCGAGAAAACCAGGAGCAAAACCAACAACAAGGAGAACATGCAAACTCCGGACAGAAGGGCCCCTGCTGGCCAGCAGGTTTCAACCCTTAAACCCTCTTGCTGCAGTGCTACAGTACTAACCACTGCACCACCGTGCCACCACTAAAGCCCCTTTTTCTCCAGCCAAAATTTAGCCTAATTTTGGAGCAATATTTAGCTTCTTCCCAACAACATAGCATGACATGGTTGGTACCGATGGATGCCTTAGGTCATGATTAATATATCTTCAATCTAGGTTTTCGCCTTTGCTACATTCAGCTTCGCCTGTCATTGTTACCCATAGGTTGCATCTTAACCACCATTTTCACTGGTGTGACCCCCAGCGCTGGGTTATGTGCTGGCTGTATTTGAATTGCTACAGTTGCAAACTGAAGGTCCATCTTTGGAGCTCCTGCCCACTCTCCTCCTGGCAAGGTAGTTTCCTAGTGGTGGGGAGTGAGGCGGTAAAACTGCAAGGTGTGTTAGTATTGTCTTCAGATGTCTCTCACTTATGAGAAATCAATGCCTACCAAACACTAACTTGATATTTATATATTTGAGACCCCTCTCAAAAGAAAATTCTATGAACCTCTCCCATGTGTGTGTGCTCCAAACATCCATGTGGTTGTTTCCATGGTGCCAAACTGACCCGCAAGTGTACATGGTCCAGTGACTCAACTGTATGGTCAGTTCGGACACTGCGGTTTGTGGTGCTGTTGAGCAGTATTGTGTTATACTATGGTAAGAGCTGTTATTTAGACAAAAATAATAGGAACACCTGTCAGTATAACAATGCATGTGTACTTGCCCACACAACCCATTGAGGAGGTCTAATCAGACAAAATAAGTAAAAACATCTGTGTGCACAATGTGTGTGGCATATTAAAGTTGTGCCTTTTGGCTTAGACAATGGAGCTCAGGCAGACTCAACAGACAAAGCAGAAGAGGATAAACCAGTCTTTGTTTGGTCTAAACTCAAGCTTATAGTCAGCAACAAAGAAAGAAGCAGGCAGGCATGAGATTAGATGAGGAGAGTGGCTGATAGCAGGTGACAGATGTGTAGGCAGGTGAGCAATCAGATGACTGGGGTTTCCCTCAGGGAATCATCAACGATACCCACCGACAGCAGCCTACACAATAGATCTTCTTCACAGCAGACATCTTGACTTGTCATAGCAGCACCAGCACGGGTGTAAGTAATAACATCAGCGATGGCTCTGTGTCCCAGTGAGCCAGCATTCACAATAACAGGACCCTAAAACTGAAGCAGCTATAATGGAATACAGCCATTATTCACTGTATTAGTTACACCTGTGCTTTCCCTCCTGTGACATCTCAAAATGACTTGTGTGAAAGCGGGTCATAATAGCACTCATTAAACATATGACATTTTCTGTGTGAAATAGCACCTTTGCTCTTTTCTCTGAAGGTTAATGTTTTATGACATAAGAGTGTTTTTAGGTTTCCCATTAGGAATGCAACAAGACAAAAAAGTAGCCTAACTTGAGGGTCACTCACTCACCCATCGTGCAGGCTGGAGCACAGGGCAGCGTATTAGAAGATAAATCAGGTGAAACTGTCAGAAGTTGTGTGTCTTGCTCACCTGACAGCATGAAAGGCGTTCTCTACCTGACAGCGAGATGAATGAGAGGCAGAAGTGAAGCCAAAGCCTTGTTAACATTATTCACGAGGAGCCAGACATGTTAGTGGTGGATGGATGGCTGTTACAAATGATGCATGCTGGCTCCCTCTGGAGTCCCCTCTGGAAATTGGCTGCTTATCAGAGAGCAAACACTCATCACCTGGCTGAATACCTCTTTTCTTCTTCCCCAGTGGACGGTCTGTTTTGATGTGCTCCACAATGAAGAGCAATGGGGCCCAGCTGTCTGCACAGAATAGCCTCCACCCTACTGCACACTGGGGTATCCCAAAAAAACAAAAAACAGTTAGTCTAATGGAAGAACGACAGTATATTATACATGAATCATGATGGAGTATCCAAGCAGTTTGAACTGTAACAATATCTGATCATGATTTGTTATGAAGTAATCATTTTTATAAAACTGTTAAACAGACACAAGTGCTTTGTCAATATGGTCATACACTATATAGTCTAAGTAAAGAATGTCCTTTACCAGAAACTTTTCTGGAAATGCATGAAAGGCATTTTCTGTGAGCATAATCAATTTGAAAACCAGTCTTTTGTGATGTTAGGAGCCTATAGTGCAGGCTGTGTAAATGCATCAGGGATAATCACCAGGGTTTTATATTTAAAGGTGTATCTATACTAACACTCAGCCCTTGTCATCAAATAAAATGTTGCTTTTTAATATTGCATCTGTGCACATCATTAGGCCACATGAGATACACATACATGGGAAATATATGTTATGGCCCCCAGATGTTTTAGGGATTTAATTTGCCATTTAGCTCAACAAATCACGTGACCGAAGTTCTCACAATGCTGATTATTAATTAGCAGCCATACAAAGATAGTGCTGGCTGGCGCGTTGTTTTCTAACAGACATCTGTACAAGTCAGCTGCTGGGATCACCATTCGTAGCTCTCCGTTATTATTCGCTTCCTTGTAGCATGATGCGGTAATGCCGCATTCAATTGCTGTCGGACATTTGAAAATTTACGTCTGGTGTCCATTAACTGCTTGAAATGTGACATATGAAGGTGGAATGTTTACCAGAGTGTTTTATTTAGGGGTCCTACAACACGGTAGCGACACTTCTGTTATCTATGATTATTGAATTCCTCCATCATGCCTTGTCAGCTCTCATACTTTATGAAAATGAGATAAGGGTAAAGTTTCATTGGAGGACATTATTAGCCTAATTTGAAAATAGTAAAACGTGAAATAATAGAGTAAAAAAAAAAGACTAAAACAGAGCAAGGCAACCAAACAGTAATGTATAAATGTGGTTCCAATAGACTATTTATAGACTAGATGTCATAAAATCAAAGTATATTTTTTTGTTTGTTTGTTTTGGTTTTTTTCACGTCACTGATCCTCACCTCTATGCCAGTATCTGGCCCAACAATAAGAAAACGTATTTTGCTGGTATTCTTAATGGTATTTTAGAGTTTGTCATTTCCCGGAAACAATAGAAAATGTTGATGACTCATCCTTGGAGGTGTACACTAATTTTGCATCCAATCAAGTGTTTTCTGCGTCCCCCATGACTGTAAATTCAGACAATACCAACTGGCATACAATTATGACTTGTTACGATGCCTGCCGTGCCAACTCCTGAGGTTACTACTTATAATGAGGGCAGGAAAGTATCATCGCAAAAGCCTAACGCCCCCCCACTCATGACTTTTGTCAAAATATACCAGCCAACATTTATACATGGGGCCCATGTGGGTGGTAAATGAGCTGAAAAATGGGCCCTGTATGGGATTGTCCACTGGTTCCACACTGGCCCTGATGCCAATTGCCCACATGGGTTCTGCAAGGGCTACTTGGATACCAAATGGGCACGGGCCTAAAATGGGCATCTTATCTGGAACCCACTTGGGTAAATCCTCCCATTTGGGCAATTGGTATGGGGCCATTGTCCACCCTGTGGGCAGTTGCACACAGCCCATTTTTCAGCCCATTTACTACCCACATAGGCCCCACATACAAACACAGTGTGACTTTGACTTTGCAAGTCCCTCCCTCCCTAGATTCCTGTTTTTATAGCAGACATGTAAATAAGCTGAATCATATAGCCATCTGCTGGCTGTTACTTTAGACTTTAATTACTGTATGGATAAATACAAAGTAATAAGTATGTAGTGCGCACAGGTAACGCAGCGCAATCCTCACAAGATGGTACTGCTGTCCCAGAAATGTATCATGATGTCAGGTAGACATTCTCTATTAAGACATAATGCTATAATATAAACACAGCAGTATATTGGCTAGTCCAGGCCGTGTAAATATAGACAGTGCAGGCAGAGTGGTTGCACTGGGGCCCATGGGGTGTGGGGGCCCATAGAGAAAGTGGGCCCTCCAACTGTATGTTAGGCAAAAAAAAAACAGGTCCTTGTGAGTAATTTAGATGGCTGCCTTAGAAATATGCCTGTGCTCAAAGCAAAACTCCGTTAACTATTTGCTATTTATGCCTTTGAAAAGGCAAACCCATCTCCATTATGTTTTTCTTTCTTTTTTTGTTGTTATAAATAACCAATAACAATCTATAACTACTACAAATTATGTTACAGAATATATGCTTACCCTACAAGAGCTATAAATAAATTATACAATCAAATGAGTAATCCCTAATTTGAGGCACTGAGGCTCGTTGTTACTACCTTACGCCTCTGGGCTGGCCTATCATGTATGTTACAAAAATAAACCTGTCACGTGGTCTATTGTGCTTTAATTTCCGTGTGGGGACATTAATAGGCAGTATAGGCAGCTGGAGTACTAGGATTTCCGAGCTTACAGTAGGTCATTGAAGGCGTCATAAGCCTGCCCCTCTGAGCAGCACTCAGCTGCATGTTTACTTGCTTTGTCAGCGCTCCCCGCAGCAGATATCTCATGAACCTCATCTGCTGCTGATCAAAACCTTGGACTTTTATCCCTCAGAGTGATTTATCACACCGTCAGGCCTCCTTATCAGCAGTTTCCTCTCTCGCAACATTTTGTGACTAGCCACTTGCGGACCTTGAGCCGGGGCTCACCGGGTTCACAGCTTTTTTTTCTAGCTAACGGAAAGATGACGTTAAAATCCAATAAAAACGAACCCGCAGTCAAACTGGAGTCGGTGAACAGCGTCCGGACAGCCCTCTCCGACCTCTACCTGGAGCATCTCCTTCAAAACAAACCAAAGACAGACAAGGTAAGGTGTCGTTTTAACCGTCCTTTTTATTTTATTTTTTATTTTTGCCCCCAACATCTTGGTGTTTGCTTGCTTCCCGGAAGCAGAGGTGGGACACATGACCGTTGTTTGTCCCTCGACAAGATCGTTAAAAATAGACCCAGTTGTGATCTGACGACACAACTTAGAGCAACTAAATGTGTTGATCTCTTAACAAAGAATTATACGTATAGATGTTGCTTCACAGATCAGCAGGTCTGTGTCAGTAACCACTGCATTGCTCACTACTGCTCAGTCAGCCTTAGTTAAGTCCCAGTAGACATTACATTGGCAATTTCACTTCTCCATTCCTCCCAAAACTACTTGTTGGAATCATCTGACAAATTCCGGTCTTCATCACGTGTCAGGCTGTTTAAATGTCTTGCTGTGATTACAGGACAATGAGCCTGTAAGACAGTGGCACACACTCCATTATAAAGTCATGTTTAACTGTGACAGTAAAGTCATCTTAGAGAAACATCTGTAGTTTCTGGTTTAATGTCATGCAATATAAAAGAAGATAAACAGATGGGAAATTAAGTTTTTAACTATGCTGTGTAACTTAGCCTGCAGCTATGAGTGCTGCTGATGAATCAGTGTCAACAGTCAGCTGAGGCCAGCCAGGTTGTTTACTCCATCACAATGTACCAGGTTATTTTAGGTATAAACTTGTTTTCAAGTGAAGGCCGGATTATGTTGAGAAACCACTGACTTAAAGCCGGACAACACCTGATATGTGTGACCACGAAGTACTTAAAACAGCTGCAACTTTTCAGTGATTGGGAAACTTAAGCACTTGACAAACCCCAGACCTCGACTCTGGCAGCCAGTAACGCCGAGGGAACTCTTTGTCCTAAAGTACTTCTCTGAAATTGAAAAGTCAGCACTGAGCTGCTGAAGGAAACGGCCAAAGGAGGAAACTCCTTTCCTGACATCAGCAGTTTGCAGCTCAATAGCCTTGAGTTACAGTCTTTTGCTCGGTGCCATTTGTGAAATCAGTGTCTTGAAGTGGGGTCACACGGTTCATTATCTCACAGTGCAGGCTGCAGTGTGTAATGCAGCTCCTATTGTGATACATGAGTGTATATTTTACCCGACACCTAGCTTATGTACTGTATGTTCTGGGTTCTTAAGATTGATTATGTAAAGTGAGTTCTGCTGTTCCAGCTCAGTGGTGTTGTCTACTCCACATACCTACTGTGCCCTGCCTCTACATAGAAAGTCTCTCATGCATTTCAACTCCAGAACAACCCCTTGTCACTCTCTGTCATGCTGAGACCCAAACAAGTATATGCAAGTCTGGCTTAAAGCAGCTAAAATCTATCATGAGATGGACGACTGGAGGTATTACTTCTTCAGCAGCCCTTCCAGCTATTTCCGTATACTCTATCCAAATTCTTCCAGTCCCATATAGGTCAAGTATTGATCTCCTACTGTGTTCTTTCAAGAGATCGATGCCTCTTAGCCTTTTGGCAGGAGACCCACCCTAAATCCAACTGGGGGAAAGGATGAATTATTAATATTTCTGGGCAAAATCATCTCAGGAGAAGGAACAGATGAGGAAAGAGACAGATTGTATTATAATGTAATCAGCCTTATTAGATCATGGTGCTGTGTGGTACAAAAAAGCAGGCAGAACAATAGGACAATCACAGTGCATTATCTTATCGGAGATTGGCTCACTGAAATGCACTCACTGTTTGATCTTCTTCAAATAAACCTAATCCACCTTTAGATGAGACGACAATGGCTTTCTCTTGGGTGTTTGTCACAATGGCTGCCACAGGAGAGATGTTGGGGGGTCATGTAGCCTCTCACTCCCTCCCAACCTACTAAAGACTAATCCAAACACCCTCATCCTGGACTCATACACCTTTTGTCCTCTTTTAAACCATCTGATCAATAATCATACTGTAATCTCACAGTAAAGGTCGCACTACTTGCACTGCGTCCATGGCACACATGTACAGTTTACAATTTAGCATTATATAAGCTACGTTGATAAGTGTGGTATTGTTGTTGTTTTTTTACACATGATCTTTCTTGCTAAACTGCCGTAACGGTACAGATGTCCTCTGAGATTAATTAACCACATTATCTCTACTTCTCCTGCTTATCCTGTTTATCCTGTTGCTTGTCCACACCCAAGACTGGCATTCACATGTCTGAAAGGGCTTCCTGACCTTGGTTATAATAACATGTGTTGACTGTTACCAGTGATTGGAACCTGTTGTGATAATCCAGATGAATGCCTTCAATCATTCATGTCGTTACACTCTGATAGTGTGAGTGATAGAGCTCATTGTCAAGATCCTGATGAGACGTATTTAATTAAAAAAGGCTCTCAGTGCCAATCCAAATCTAATCACGTGACTGTTTCAGCATTCAGTGGACAGACATGTCACCTCTATGGCCTGCTGTGTGTGAGAAATCTGTTATATTCTTCAGATAGCTGCAGGTTTTGTGCTGGAGCCTATAGATTTAACTTATGTCAGTTTCCTTCCTGCTCACTCTGAGGGTCAGCACTTTGTTGAGAGGGAATAAAGTCAGCTCTGTGCCTTGAGGAGAATGACCCTATGTTTGTTAAGATAGATTTCACAGTTAGTCCTGCCTCTATAGGGCCCTTAAAGAAGTTTCTCTAAACTGGGAAAAACCGTAAGCGTCATTATAAGATCGCCCGGCTGGTGCAGTCTCTGGTACTTCAACACACTTTTATCCAGTCAATTTACAGTAGTCATACGATCACAAATAAATGGATTCATAAAGTTTCTTTCACACTGCCTTTGGAGCCAATCTGCTCACCAGAAAATGTTTGCATCGTACGTTTCTGCAAACCATGGATACATTACATTTGTATATTATTATGTTAAAAAAAACACTTGGTTATGGTTTGGAATAGATCATGTTTTGGCTTGAAGTACTTGGTTTTGGGGGCACAATTCAGCCTAGAAAAGCAGCAATGTCTCTGTAAAAAAACAACTGCTTTTCATGCCCTAGTGGAAAACCAGCAGAGAGGTTGCTTAAAAAAACACACAGGCTAAAAAGCTGCCAGAAAAACAGCAATAACTCACTAAAACACAATCAGTTTTGCTGTTTGTTGGTCTTGAACAGTGGTCTGCAACTTTGCAGGCGTCTCACCAAGGTGACACACCATCCACCATCCCCTCCACCCAATGACAAAATCAGCTCATAAACTATGTCACTTTAGAAATGTTGATATGATATTGCAGAAATATACAACTTTTTTTTCTGGCGACTGGGCTGTTGGAGCAGTTCTAACTGAAAATAAAGTTTATGCCATCAGGCGTAACAAGTAAAAACACCTGTCGGAGCTCAGAGATCAAAATCAGTGTGTGGTGTGTTTAAGAACAAATTTACATGTGGTGATTTTATCTGGAGCAACATTGCTGCACAGATTCCTTTCTCAGAGGATGTATAATTTCATCTGTTCACCATGGGATCCCATCCAC
The DNA here is from genome assembly GCF_006386435.1 of Epinephelus moara. NCBI lineage: Eukaryota > Metazoa > Chordata > Actinopteri > Perciformes > Serranidae > Epinephelus > Epinephelus moara. The sequence goes on along the minus strand of NC_065508.1, from coordinate 34,281,136 downwards.
TCCCCCCTGGCTCTGTACAGTCCTGACACATAACAGCCCAAGGCTGGTAAATAACTATCATGTTGCACAGAAAAGCGACTGCTTGGCTTTCACTGCTGCTGCAGCTGAGCACTGTTTACTCAATGATTATTAAGTTTTCCAAAGGAGCCAAAATAATGTGAACACTGACACACAAGCTACATATTGAAGATAATGTTACCAAGAATACATATTTTTAATTAAAAGGGGCTTGAAAGGAATTCATAAGAGAAATAAAGGGAGTATAAACTCCTGCCTGTGTGACACACCAAACTGCTGTGACAGTACGTATAGTATTTTAGGGCCGAGGTGATAGGCAAGAGGGTGATAATGACATTTATGGGTTTATTGTAGTGCTGATGCAGGAAGATAGATAATATAGTTTTTTGCTGAAGCAGTGCTGAAAATTTGTGCTGATGCAAGTAATTGTGTCTCTGATGTCACTTTGGTGACTAATTTATGGACCTTTTGATATTGTGCAGTACTTGTTCTATATTACACATGGGTACTAGCCACATAATGCCAGTTTACTCCTAAGGAATCCTTATAGGGTGTGTTATATATTTAATGTGATTTCTCAATGATGGAAGAGGAGCTTTTCCTCACACATATATTTCCTCTTCGACAGTGATCTGCAGCAGAGACCATCTTTGTTGACACTATGGAAATAGCCAGGAAATTTTCCAGGGATATGCATTTTCTGTCTTTGGGTTAAGTGTAAAAGCAGAGTGCGACTCCACAGAGTCAGCCTCTGGTTGCGTCTTTGATGTCTGTGTAACATTTGAAAATCCATTCACACTCCATACTGTGAAGAGCTGGTTTCCTTACATTAACGCCTGTCTTTGATGTGATCACCTGATGAGACTGCTGGTATCCATGACCACATGAACCAGGTGGACCAGATCACTGGACGTGACTAATGAGGTGTTATAACACCGGGTTAATTTTCAACCTTGAACATATGTTGAAACTGCAAATGAAACATAGCTGTTGGCACACGTTAGCAGAGAGCTTCCACTGCAGTGATTGGAAATACCAGTGTGATAATGACCCGACGTGTCCAGGTGCACTGACTGTAAATCTGGGGTTAAATGATTTGCATAAAGGGATGTTTTCAGAGTTGATTTCATTTTGGTTTTTTTTGTTTTTTTGACAGGCTGCTATGCAAACCTACGAGAATAAGGGGGCTGAGGTTTACAGTAATGGCAGTGCTGGACACATGAACGGCACAGAGCTGACCAGGATGAAGGAAGTCGAATTTGAAAAGAATTCTTCAGAACCACTGGTACGAGTATCTGCCTCCACACACACAATGTTGATGAAATGTGTGTATTTGTGTGTGCTGACTGTGGTCTCTGTCTGCAGGGGGTCACTCTGAAGCTTAACGACAAACAAAGGTGCACTGTGGCCAGGATACTGCACGGGGGCATGATCCACAGACAAGGTCAGTAATCACATATTGATCTGATTTGAGTGTTATTGTATGCTGACCTGGTGTGTGTTGGAAAGAAAGCTCTCTGCCCAAAAGGTCAACGGTTTATCCAATGCAGTCACAGCAAATCAAGCTTAGCATTAGCAACTGTGTATACAGGAGGAGGTCAACACATAATTGTCTCAGGCCATACATAAGATAAGCTGTAAAATGATGAACTATTACAAGGATATGACAAATATATTGTTCACATGACTCTGTTATGATTTGAGATTCAGATTGCCACTCGATATTATACATTTTAATACACTGATTCAGCATCCTACTTGTATCCAGATAGGCTCTGTAAGCTCTATACGATGTTACAGAAATGTCACTAAACAACAATGTGTCGTTCTTTGAGGGGCTGCATTCATGTGGTGTTGGAATAATCTTAAAAATGACTTTCTAATCATATTTCATGGTTCACTTGTTCCGTTTCCTTTGCTCTTCATCATTTACATGTTGTTTAAACACTCTGAGCAATAGAATACAACACATCTTCTCTGTAGCATGTTGTTTCCACATTACAACTGAAAGCTCATGAACACAACAAAGTCAGAAAAACAACCAACCAAGAAGTAACAAAAATGCACCACTGCCCTTGACTGGTAGAGGGCTCCACTTGAGTCTGCTTCTGTCACTTTTTGTTCACTCATCATAGCAGGCAGCGTGAGCAGTTCTCTATTATAATAGTGAGTGGGCGAGCACTTGGACATTTGACAAGCTGACCCGGTACATACTGGACACTAAAAAGACCTGTTCAAAAGATTCATTTTCACCAGTTGCTATTTTCTTGTCTTTAGATTCTCCCTTAGGAGAATAAAAGTTACTTCAGTAGCTGCAAGAACATTTTAGCACTACAATAACTGCAAAATAGAAACTGAGCTGGAACACAGAGGAGCATTTGTGAAATAACTCCACTTATCCCGGTTTTCTTCCTCTTTCCAGGATCCTTACATGAAGGGGACGAAATAGCAGAAATCAATGGGAAAAGTGTGCTAAACCATACTGTAGATCAGCTACAAAAGATCCTGGTAAGTTCACACCTAATCACTTAGAATTTGATTTTGACACTAAGGTCAAAGCAAATCTTTACGTAAATATCACACCTATGCAACTAGATATGAGTAAAGCTGTGTCATCTTTCCTTGCAGAAAGAAACAAACGGAGTCGTCACAATGAAGATTATTCCCAACACGCAGAGTCGATCCCGCGTCTGTGAGGTAATGACATGACCGGCGCAATGTGCACTCAGCTGTGGTATTGGGGTGAATTTTGTTTTGTGTATCACACACGAGTGCACGAGTAAACCAAATAAGCTTTACATTCAAATCCAGTGGTACCCTATAGAGGTGTAATCTACAAAGATGGGTTTGCATTGCATTTCTTTCAGTTTTTCCTCCACAATTTACTCTTTAAAAGCATTTTGTTCTTTATTAGGTGAATCTTCTGTTAGTCAATGAACAACTCAGGTGACTATCAAGTAAATTCAAATCCACATTAGTTTTGCTAGTTTAACTTGAACCACTTTGGTAGTGTGTTTCATTCTGCCATCTACTGGCCACAACTCATCACATTCTCTCCGGCAGTATTTTCATGTGCTTGCTATAGATGAAAAATGGCTGCTGCCTTCATTTTACAACATAAAACAATAGTCTTTTTTGACCACAAAGAAAAAGTACATTACATTAAGTGATGTGACTCCTGTCTCAATACAGTCTATCACTGCATTAAGTTCCGACTTTGCTGTGGTCAGTGATGGCAGTCTACTGAAAAGCTTATAGTCCATTAATATGTAGGCGTAGTTAATATGCTCTTCATTGTTTAATGCTCACAGAGCATCATTTTTGGTGACCCAGAGTACTCCAGTATACCCTTACTACACAATGGGTATATTAAATTGTCTTTGTACAACAACCACTGGAGTATCTGGGGGAAACCACTAATGTTCATGACCTCTACTAACAATAGTAACATTTTACCCTGAGGAGAATTTACATGTGTTCCTGCTGTGATCTTTGACAGTTCAGGCAAAAAACCCCAATGTGAGCAGCTTCTCAACTGGATGTTAATTGGATACCAAATTAGTGATCTGTGGGGATTTTCCAGAGATCTGTTCTATGAGAAGTTCTGAAGATATGATGTGTTTTCTGCAGGTCAGCTGCAGGACGACAATTGATCATTTGATAAATTAGACTTAAGGCCTGGACCTGGGAGAAAATAATTCATTTTCACAACATGAATTGAGCTGTCTAAGATCATATCGTGAACATGTAAATTCTATTAAAGGGTGAATTTCCCATTTAACTTTGTGTTAGACATTCTCAATGTGAGTATTTATTCTTTAGAATTTGGATGTATGGACAAGAACTGTAGATCCCTGAAATCCGACAGTTGCTGGTTCATACATGTTCGTAATGATCGTCTCTCATTACAGCAACATGAGTATGTTTTGTTCACTGCAGTTGTCAGCAAGCTGTTGACAGCTTATGATGTACTGCTACTTATGGCAATGCACTTAAGAGCAATCATGGTAGAGCTGAGGTTAAGATTTTGAACATATACTCGAGATGTACCACTTCTTTATGGCCTAAATATTGAAGAAGAGCAAAATGTTGAATATTTAATTTCAAGCTTTGCATGAGCTTACTTAAAGGGACAGTTCACCCCAAATCAAAAATACATGTTTTTCCTTTTGCCTGTAAAGTGTAATTTGTCTATCTAGATTTTTTTGGTTTGATTGAGGAGTGTTGGAGATATCTGCTGTAGAGATGTCCGCCTTCTCTCCAATATAATGGAACTAGATGGCACTTGGCTTGTGGTGCTCCAAGAGCCAAAAAGGTAGCCTACATTTTAAAAAAGAACTCAACAGCAATGTCTCTTTCAAGAAATCATGACCCAGTTACTCAAGGTAATCCACTTGCCTTGTTGTTAGCAGTGTCATTTAGGAACTACTTTCTTTCTACAGAGCTACACCTGCTTAATGCATTACCATGCTGAAGGAAGCGAGCATCTACTACTAGCTCACCACCAGAACACCACTGACCTAGCTAACGCTACAGCTCAGCTGAGGAGGACGCCATTAATGTTACATCTCACTCTGTCACGAGCACGAGCCTTTTGGCCATGAGTAGATACACACTTCCTTCTGTTGGGTGATACAGTTGGCAGATGTAGCTCAGTAAAAAGAAAATAGTTCCTACATAGAACTGCTGAGAACAAGGTCTTTTGATTATGGGTCATTATAACTGGGTCATAATTTCTGGAAAGAGGCATTGCTGTTGAGTTTTTCAAATGTACTTTTTTGGTGCTTTGAGCACCACAAGCCGAGTGCCATCTAGTTCCATTATATTGGAGAGATGGCAGACACCTCTAAGGCCGATATATCCAACACTCGACAACTCGCACCAAAGCAATCTCAACTTATAAATAACACTACAGGTAAGAGGAAGATATGTATTTTTGATTTAGGGGTGAACTGTTCCTTTAAACCCCACAGCGTAAACAATGACTGTCCAACATTAGACTGATTAAAGTGTTTTTTCAGTATATTACTGAACTGCAAAATATCTGTTTCTTTTATAACAACTATTCATGTATTCATACACTTAAAAACAATGGCAGTCATGCTCAGCAAGCATCAGGTGCAGCAGTACGTCATTTGTGACAAATATCTCAGAACGGATTAATTGAAAACTGAAGAAATGTCCTCATAGAGCTCAGAGAATGTGTAGAAGGTTTTCTGTGTTTCAAAGTCCAAGAGTAGCTGAAAGATACTTTTAAAAAGTTTGTCCTCAGCAGCAATAAATAAACGCACATCAGAGACTGTTACAATGGGAGATTGAACATGCTGGTAAAGTCTTCAGATTGTAATTAACGTTCAGTAACACCAAATACATACCGTAGTGTTTATGAGCTCCTTCTGTTCCCAAAAAGTGAATACAGCATATTTACTGTTAATCTACAGATGTACATGAGGGCCCAGTTTGACTATGACCCCATCAAGGATGACCTCATCCCATGCAAAGAGGCAGGTCTGAAGTTTCAAACTAATGACATCATTCAGATCATCAACAAGCAGGATCCCAACTGGTGGCAGGGCAGAGTGGAGAGCAGCGCTTCTGACTTTGCTGGTCTGATTCCCTCCCCAGAGCTCCAAGAATGGTAAACAGCTCTGTCATACTATCTGACAAAGAATCCTGCAGTATGAGGTCACATGTACCATGACTTGCCAAAGACTGACACAAAATTATCTGCATTATCATCAGTATGGACAAAGTCTTAACCTTAATCTCTTTGTCAGGAGGGTGGCAAGTAAAAGCAAGGCCAGAGAGGGCAGTCAGTCCTGCAGCCCATTTGGAAAGAAAAAGAAGTGCAAAGACAAGTACCTGGCTAAACACAGCTCGAGTGAGTGCCACTGGAATCATGTTTCCTGGATGTTTTTATTCTCAGTTGCACTGTTATACAGGTTTGTCCAAAACAAAATCCCTTCTGTTGCAGTTTTTGACCAGCTGGATGTGATTTCTTATGAAGAGGTTGTCCGGCTGCCTGCTTTCACAAGGAAAACACTGGTGCTTATTGGTAAGCTCAGTTACATTATTTACAGTGGTATCAGCTAAAGGTATAATAAGGCATTTCTGATCATCCATACTGATGCACGTTCTCACAAACATGCTACAAATCTTGTAAATTTAAAGGTAGTTTAATTCTGGGCGTTTTCCTACGACCAGATAATCAGACATAAAGGTTAATGCCTGATTAAAAAGTCCTTAGAAATTCAAAATTTTGCTGTGTTTAGGTGCACCTGGCGTAGGAAGGAGCCATATTAAAAGTGCACTACTGACCAGATACCCTGAGAAGTTCTCCTACCCTGCACCACGTGAGTAGATGCAGACACTTATTCCATTTATACACCGACCACGTTTTCTGGATTGTCCCTTTGCTAAGTCTTTAACACTCTACACAGACACCACCAGACCCCAGCGTAAGGAGGAGGAGAATGGACAGGAATATTTCTTTGTCTCCAATGAGGCCATGACCAAGTTCATCTCTGGGAATGAGCTGTTGGAGTACGGCAGCTTCCAGGGGTATATGTTCGGTACCAAAATCGAGACCATCCAGAAGATCCACGACCAGGGCAAAATCGCTCTGCTGGATGTAGAACCACAGGTTAGCATTCACAGGTTGTTCTGGAGAGGTGATATGAAAGGACCAGTCGTGATTGATGGAAATTGTGTGATTATTTGAGGGTGGCTTTTTATGACTCTATGAGCTGTTTGAAAGTATTTTAAATGTTAAGATTAACCTACATAAACCTGAGCAGCAGCTCTTTTTTGCTGCTGTGGCTGTTAACAGCAAGGGGAATGATGGATGTATTTAATCTTACTTCTTTCATTAAAAATTAAGGCATAAATAAGCAATGTGAATTCATAAATCAAAATCAGACCCACACTCTTAGAAATAAGGGTTTCAAGAGCTTTTTTCATGAAGGGCTGAGGTTCTACCCAGAACCATTGTCTTCTAAAGAACCCTGTTTTTAAAGGGTTATTCAAGAGTTCATTGTAAGACTAAATTTTCCATTAAGGACCCTTTTCATCCGAAGAACCCTCTTTTGAAGGAAGAGTTGTTCATGGATTGTTGAAAGGATCCTTGCTTTCAAATATTCAAATTGTTTCAAATGGTATTTTTAAATGTAGGGTTAGGGTTAGGTCCTCTCTGCCACTGAGCATCTTGGTAGAGTTGAGATCCATTGCACCATTGAAATAGTAAAGACTGTAGTGGCAGTGATTGCACCATACTTTCGCCTCCTAAAAATGTGATCATGAACCGTGTTTGGTTCGGGTTGCGCTGAGGCACATCAGCCCTGGCCCTTTGAGAGCCTCATTAAACCCAAGGCTGCTGGATGCGGTTCCCCTGACCCAAGCTTAACTTGTTAAATGAAAAACATAATAAGCGGAATGTTAAAGGGTTCTTGGAAACCTCCTGGGTGGGTTGTAGATGAAACCCTTGGAATATAACAGGGTTTGCACCCTTAAAAGGTGGATTTGTTTTGGATAGAACCCCCAGAGAGTTATAGGTGGAACCATTAGACCATATAAGGGTTCCTGGTTAAACCTTTCTCTTGCCTCTTCTCCACCAAATTAGCTCTGGTCCTTGAACTTTTTTGTCGAAATCTGAATGGTTCAAAATCAGGTGCAGAAACGGGAACGGAACCATTTCCATGTTGGTGGAAATGGGCAACAGATGGTTCTGGGTAGAATCCTTTATGTTGGTGTCTAGGTAGAGCTCTCTGAAAAGGTTCCAGATAAACCTTATATAAAGGGTTCTACCATAAACCAAAAAGGGTTCATATGGTGCCAAGCCAAAGAACACTGTATGGTTGTAGTTAGCACGTCTTGTTCTAAGACTATTCTCTGTCTTTGGTGAAGTAAAAGGTTTATTCGCCTACATTGAGCTGCTACCACTTGTCCACTAATATACTGTATACTACAGACTGCATACAGGGACATAACAAAAGTATCTGTCTCACTCTATTTAGAAAAAGAGATAAAGATGCTCTCCTAGGGGAGAAGGTGGTAATTTTATCCTTGTACAAACTGTATCTGTCGTTAATCACTCTAATGCAATTCTTCTTTTCTTCCACAATTAATGTAGACCTTGAAACTCCTGCGAACAGCTGACTTTGCACCTCTCGTGGTGTTCATTGCTCCGACCAGCACGGCTCCCCAGGTAGTACATTTTTATTGAAATAAATAAAAAAATCTCCATCAGCCAACACCTGCTGACCCTTTGTGTCTTGTCTCTTATAGACGGAAAACCTGCAGATGATCCAGAAAGAGTCGGACGCCATTTTAGCCACATATAGACACTTCTTTGATGTGGTTCTTGTCAACAACGATGTGGATGAAAGTGTGAAAGGTGTGGAGGAGGCCATGGAGCATGCCAGCTCCACCCCACAGTGGGTGCCTGTATCATGGGTGTACTGACAGGCCCCTAGTGTAATACCTTTCTGTTTGTTAAAAAGCAGTGCAATATCACTCCTTACACAAAACAAGTTAGTAATGTCCCAGGTGTGTATGGGTTTACTTTTGGTTCATGTTAATTGTCACTGAGATATTTTGCACATATGCATCCAAAAAATGAGCAATATGTAGAAGAGTTTATTTTAGAAAGTTGAGAACCTCACCGACGGTGTGTTATTTGGTTGTTTCGACATTTGTGCTTGAGGCTTTTGAGGGGCTAAGGGATCGTTTTGGTGCCGCACACCTTCTGTGATTGTTGGAATGTGAGCTAATGCAAAATAGGACCACAACTGTGAATGAAATCCTCCCTTTGAAATGACAGGATTTTATCATGTAAAGCATTATCTCGGGATTCATTGTGTGTTTTTCTGTTGTCATTAGATTGTGCCATGAAATTGAGATTCTGAAACTGTTTGTTCTTGCAATATATTTAACTCCATACATCATCCTCTACCCCAAATCTTTCAGTCAGTCATAGACAACCTCACCTGTGTCATCTCATCAAAATTGTATACCTCATGGGGTACTGTAAAGGCACTTTTAAACAAAAAAATAAAATTCCCAGCTCTGTTGCAACTACTTCTATGACTGTGTTTCATGTGAAAACCTGTTCTCTAAGGTCCTGAAGGAAAACTGCAGCAGATTTATGTTTTAGTGTTCATATCTACCTCACTTTATTCAGAAGAAGTCTCGGCTCAAGGCTTTTATCAATTATAGATCAAGACTTTCTGTATCTGAGCTGTACAATACAAATAATGTACCTGTATCTCCCACACATTACAATTCTTCCCTCATCCACAGTGTGAGAGACATCGTTACAGGTTATACATGACAATGAATTTGTTCACAGTACTGCACAGTGTCCTTGGTGCCTTGATGGAATTATGTGGTTAATGAAATCAAAATATATCATGAGGAATATCGCCTCATTCTGTGAAGTGCACAACCATGTAAATCATTTAACCTTTATACATTCCCTCTCTTTAATATCCATTTTGAATACAATATATCAAAATAAGCATATGAGTTGAATAAGCAAAAAATGCATCAACAGAACAGGCACATTGAGTGGTGGAAGTGAGAACATCATAGAGCAACTAAGCATTTTTGGTGTGGTGTACTGAAACCTTAGATGGGCTATAAACAAATGGGCAGTGACAAGGCATACAGTCACACATTGTGATAATTCTTCCCTGATCTACAAATTTGATTATTATCATCAGCTCAGAAAAAGGGATCATGAGGAAAACTGTGTGTCAATAAGACCTACGAATTTAAGTTTTTTATATATAGACTTTTTAAAAGTCAGTATCAAAATTTTGCAGGATAATTACAAAAAGAATGAGTGAAAGGGTGCCAAAAATACAATATAAGAAACTTTACTTAGCATGAAATTATAGTTTCCCACAAAAACATAAGTGCAACTATCTCTGCACTTGTTTTTTAGGGATGTTAGCCACAAAACAAAGTTGTCCTATGGCACCATCATGTGGGCTGCACCAAATTAACATCACCCTATGAGCTTAAACAGGGGTCTGCATTGTTTCTCAGGCCAAGGACCCCTTAACTGAAAGAGAGACAGGATAGGGACCCCCCTACTACACATGTTGTGTAAAACTGAATTGAACTTGAGATAATTGTGTGAATATTTTCAGGTCTTCTCTCGTTTGTGCCAGCCTGTAGCTGCTATGTTAGCATCAGTTGTAGCATGGCTAGGTGTGTTAGCCTCACCTTCTGCACTTTAGATGATGGTTTCTGAGGTGGACAGTGTGTCAGAGTTTCTTGCTCAAAAAGTTACAAAAGGATCCATTGTGGCTCACAAGAATGTCCATACACTTGGAATTAGAATATACAGCTAATTGGCCATTATGTTTTAATAGTACATAGAGTTAGCTAACTAGTTCACCTCGCCAGTATGGTGAAGCCCTGCACAGTGATTTAGCATTAGCTAGCTCGCATGAATGTAAAAGGATTCATGAGGAACAGTACTGTAAACTAAATGTTTTCTTATGTTTTATGAATAGGGCGATTTATTTTTGCTATTAAGATGTTGGATTCATGTTAATGTGTCAATCTTAGACATGTTTTAGTTTTTGAAAACAAATAATAAAGGAACAACATAAAATTTAAATTATCAAACAATAACTTGGCGGCTCCCTTGCAGTAACTGTGATGACTCCCTTGGGGTCATGAACCCCTCGTTGAAGACCCAGGAAATGAAAGACTGAAGTTATTTACTTTTTGGAAAATAGGCATACATAGTTTGCACATACAGTGTTCAGATGACAATTTCATGAGCTCTGTAGCAACATGATCCATCATACAACATGTGTAAATCACATCAGTTGCAGTGAAGATATGTAATCATACAGTATGGATTATACAGTCATATCAGAAATATGTGGTGTTTTCACATGAGTTCTCCTGTCTGATTTTACTTTCTAATGCTACTCTGAACATGCAATGTTGCTGTGTCCCTTCAGAAATGTCTAGTTATTTAATCTATAGCCACAGTAAATGCCACTTAATGCTTATGTTTATGTTTGTAGGAAAAGATTTTGGATAAAGATGTTCAGTTGGGTGCTGCTTCTTTGAAAGGCCCAATCTGTCATTTTATTCAATGTGCCTCATCCATCCATCGGCCCATTTTCTGTAACTGTTTACCCACATAAGGGTCACAGGGGGCCTGGAGCCGATCCCATCTGACACTGGACGAGAGGCAGGGCACAGCCTGGAAAGGTTGCCAGACTTTTACGGGGCTGACACATAGAGACATGGAGACATTCATGCTCATATTCACACCTATGGTCAACAATTTAAAGTCACCAATTAACCTGCATGTCTTTGGACTGTGGGAGGAAGCCTAAACCCATGCTGTTGAGAACATAGAAACTCCACACAGAAGTTGGCCAGTGGATTTGCAGGTCATTAGGAAAAGCTACACATTAATACAATGGGACATTTTGTTTTTCCCCTCCCTACCCCTCAAAACATTTAGTCCATTCCAGGCTTCCCTAGCATTAACAGAACAGAGCTGACTCTTTACCATATCTTTATATTTTGTCTTATTCTTCTTCACAATTTCTCTTTAGCAGAAGGTCCAAATCCTCATGACTAAAATCACGTCACCTCTCCCTCAGTCACCATCACATTTCTGCAGAAGCCTCTGTTATGTCATGAGGCTACACTCTAATGGTTTCCTTGGTAGTAACATTAACCTTCCAAAACTTCATGCACTCGGGTCATTAGTGTTACTACAGCAATCAAAAAACATTGGTTTGACTATCCAAAATAATGAAATAAAACAAGAGATTATATTTTCCACTAAACGAGAAAGAAGGAACAATTCCAGAAAATATATAAAAAGAATTTTGATCCAGCAGGAGTTTTTTGGTGATGAGACTGAAAGTGGATTTAGACACTCATATGAGATTTAGCCTGCGTAATTTACTTGCGCCTACGGGACTAATGCTGCGCAGAAAGCCAATTCATGTGTCAAGTGAGGTCAAGTGAGGTTTAGTAGGATGAATATGTAACTGGATGTTTGAGTGATTGGATTAAATCTGAGAAGGGATTCGTCCGGTGTCAGTTACCAGCAAAACAGTCAACACTGAGACGCTCAAAACAAACATTAACAATATCTCTTCAAACATCAGTAGGATTATACTGCAACTTTTTTTTTTAAAATGAGAGACACAGTATTTGATGCATTCAAAACTCTGTTATGAAAATCTACACCAACAGGACAGAAGCTGCCCTCAGGACTATAAACAAGTCAAGGAGCTGTAAAGCTTATTATTCATTCTTGTTGCAGATGTGTTAGTGAAGCTTTTTCACATGAAACTGAATCAAAGATAAACCCCACTGAAGCCTATTCATTTATTGATTATTGATCAGACCCTGTATTAGGTGACATTTGCTTCCACTTTTTGGGTTTCAAAAAAATTCTACCTCTTAAAAACATTATCGTGATTCACTCTTGTCTTCCTGACATTATTTGTAAAAAAAAATAATAGATTCAAGACCAACATCAGGATGGAAAAAAAAGAGTTAAATTAAATGGAAATTTAATTAACACTTAAAAATCTGGAAAAATTCAATCACATTTGAATATATTTCCTTATTGGCTTAAACAGCTGTTAACAGAGAAAGCTAAAATGATGTTATGGGTCATGATATACTTACTTTGATTTTGTTTTGTTTTGTTTTGTTTTTTGTTATATTTTGCACCTTTCTGTTATCTAGTTTATATTTAGTTTTGCATTTTTTATATATTGTATTCTATATCTGCTATACATTACTTTTCTAGTTTGTTTTAATCCTTGCATATTACCTGATTTGTATCTGCAGTCCTCTAACTTTGTATTGCAACTGCTGCACAGCAATTTCCCTCAGGATATGTAAAGTTCTATGTTATGTTATGTTATGTTATCTTGTCTTAATCATTTTAAAATCAATTTTTTGGTATGTATGAATCATATGATTAAAAAAAGTATCTATCCTTTGGTTATTTTGTAATGATTTGGATTTTTTGTTTTTACTTTGCTAGCCAGAATCTTCCCTTCAGGAGGTAGCCTCCCAAGGGCCCCAGGGGCCAAGCTTGAGAACATATGCCTTAGAAGCCCCTATCCTCACATTAATTATATCAGATTTGTAAAATATAGCACCATACTGAATGTAATGCAGATTAGTGTCATCCTGAAACAATAGTAAAACCTTGTTCCCCAAACAAAAGGCTGGTCAAATGCTCTCAGGTGGGTTTACTCTCCACTACATCCCTGTTTCATATTTACTATGAATGATAATCAGACACCTACTGCGAAGCTCGCCACACCCCCTTTCGAGGAACGCCATTTTGTTGACACACAGACTTGCAATCAAAATAAGCTTCTTTACTGAAGCTTTAAACCCAAGCATGACCATGACATGTACTGCCTGTAAAGGAAATACGCATAGAGTCCCAAAACCAGCATCTATATGTGAAAAAGAGGCTGTCCTGGGCTTTAAAACAGTGTGTTTGAAGTCTCCGGTCACCCATTTCAACATGAAACTCGCCGCGATTGACGTCACCGAGCCATCTTTGTCCACCTAATCCAGGCGGCTGTTTATTACACCTTCATTACCGCACGGACTCTGACAGCGCCGGGCTCCGGTATTAGCCTGCAGGTGCCGCATCACCGTAGAAAAAGGAGGAGAAGAGCAGGTTTTGTAGCGAGGGGATACATCTCGGTGTGGCAGATACAAGCCAGTGCTCCTCCTAGGCTATATAGGCAGGGAAACGCCACAATAAGCAACCAAAGGGTGCCAGAGGGTAGAGAGGAGCGCAGAAGGCAATCCACATCCATCTGCCAGCCACTTAGTACGCGCTAACATTTCCAGTCCGGATCTCAGCACAGCTGTCCAGCCGATACTACCAGGAAAATGTGAGTACAACACCATTAAAGCTCCTTATTTAAAATCCTTATTTATTAATGAACTCCAATTTCGTCCTCAGGACTGATGTTGGCAGGCTGTCTGGGATTAATGGTGTCTGAATGCTCTCTTGTGTGTCTTTGCCATCAAATACTGAGATTATTTCACTGAAATCACGTTAGGCAGTATATCACTGATATACACTGCTTTTAAATTTCATTTTACAGCTCTTATTTCTCTGTTAATATGGCACAAGCGTTAACGTAGAGGCTAACGCGTCGGCCTAACCTTGGAGCAGACGGAGGGTTTATCTCTTTTAAATACATTATTAGCCGTATTTTCGGCTTTTACACGGTAAACGAGCTCCATGTTTATCGCGTGCCTCTTTTATTTAGTCGTGTGGTGCTTTCCACCGGAGCCAACACGCACGCATTTTTTCCAGTTTGGACTGGTTTGATTTGAAAAGGACACCGTCTGTGCGATTACCCACAGGCTAATTAAAACCACATGAAGGAAACATATTGTATAATAAAGCCTTTTTGTCCTCAGCGAACATTTACAGGCCTTCATTTTTGTGTCGCTGAACCACAGGTGACAACACTTGAAGAAACAGCAAGGACACACTGTTGGACATTTAAAGCGTCGACATTATTCGACGAATACACCACAGACCTTCTTATAGACGATGATATTATTAGCTCTGAGGTAGGCTTAGGCCTAGTTTACGTGATATTTGCAACCCATAGCGGGGGGTGGGGATAGCCTAGCCTCCTACTGTATGTCGTCGATGGTCGTGCGAGGGCGGACAGCTATATATCTCACCATATTTCAAGCTGTGTGAGACTTGAGGGGCAAATGAACCCAGGAAAATGGCCCTCCCCTTGTGTCCTATTTGTCCCTTTCTGTTTCCGATATACACATATATAAAAGGTTACCCTTTATCTTTCCTGAGGGTACGCTAAGGAAAGATAGCCGTGACAACCTCGTCTGTCAGTTTTTGCATAGCAGGCAGTTAAAACGCTGCTGCCAACACACATGTCATTGAGCCATGGCGACATGTTTGTTAACACTCCCTCTGTGGGCTTTAAGCTACATTTGTCACCAACGTTTGGTTATAATTGTCATCCAAGTGCTTAAAATCCACCACCCCCTCCCCATGAAGGAGCCTCCCCGCCCTCGATGTGTGGTAGGCTGCCATTATATTTACAGGCCCGTCGTGCTGTGGTGAAACGTGATGTCTTTCAGGACGTTATGTAGGCCTGCTGTTACCGTGTATATGGTGAGAAATGAAAGGAGGTAGTGCTGTGGGTCAGGTTCCACTTCAGTAACATCAAACGGAATGGGACAGGGAGGCTGGGATCAGACAGTTTCTGGTCTGGGCCGCTGTGGCGCTGTCCAGTGCTGAAATGTCGTTCTCCAGTGCTCAAAGTCAGACAGCGTGCTTATTCACCACACTGACCAAACAAACAGAAATCCATTAGTTTTATATATTTTCTTTAATGGCAGCCTAGTATATAGTTTAATTAAAATGTAATCTATCTATCTACTTTTAGGGTACATACACGTGTAAGGTTATTATCTAAATGATTCATCATTTCATCAGGGACCTCTGCACAGACCTCTCAATGTGGCAGAAGCCGTCTTTGGAAACCACATGGCGAGACTATTTTTATAATCTCTGTATTGGAGGAGGGTTGAACATATTTAGCTTTCATGGCAAAACTGACATTAGCAGTGCACTGTAGAGAGAGGGGACGTGAAACCTCACCAATCCAGCATGTTAGGCTAGCTGCCTTTATTAGATAATTGTTATTTCTGATGTTTGATTGAAAAGTGAATTCTTGTTACCTCAGTTCTGTTGTTTCTCCTTGTTATGTTGTGAGAATAGGGTGAAACTAATGTGTGTGGTCGAGGGCTGAGCAGTATATCAATCTTATATCGATATCATAATATGAGACTAGACATCGTCTAAGATTTTGGATATCATAATATTTTAAGTGTTGTTAAGTGATGCAGTTTTCTTAAGTTATTAGACTGTTCTAGCAGTTCAGTTATTTGTTGGTAACCCTTTACCCACTTCGTCATGTCATTGTGTAAATATTTTGTGAAAGTACCAATACTCAACCCTACAATATTATTGAAGTATTTGGTCAAAAATGTTGTGATGTTTGATTTTCTCCACATCGCCCAGCCCTAGTGTGGTCTCTGCATCCTGTTAACTCCACAATTCATCAGCAGGTAGAGAGCTATTGTCAAAAAGTAGTGTCTTTTTTGAGATTTTGAGACAAGTGAAATAGGTTTGCTAGTTTACATTTGCCACCAGTTTCTACTGACTGCATCAATGAAATCAATGAATCTATCAGTAAACAGGTGGAGATATCACCACGCCATGTGCCATAACTAGTGGAGCATGTAGTAACCGAATTCAGTTTATCATTTTTAATTAAAGGGGAAGATTATCTGTTAGCAACAGTGATCCCACCTGTGTGTGGAGCTTCCAGTTTGCTCCTCCATTAAACGTAGTGGGCTGTATTCATATGATGTGGAGGGTGGGGAGAAATCTGTTCGCTGCACAACCCTTCCTCATTGTTTGGGGTCACAGTGCCAGTTCAGAGATGACGTTAGCAGGAACCTCAGCACACATTACACCTCTGTGCTGATAGTCGTCACTGGAAAGTGTGAAAAAGCATACAGTAATGACAAAGACGTCACATAGTTAAATATTAACACAGCTCTGATTTGTAAATAAGCTGTAAATGTAGAAGGATAATCACTGTAGTCTCATGAAATAAAACAATATAACATATACTGTTTTATTTCTTGAGACTACAGTGCTTATATAATAAATATCTCTGTTCGAGATACATGGTAATAATCCACCATCATATATATAGCCTTGGATGTTTTATATTGGCTGTTTCTATGAGGGCTGGCTGGCAGCTGACAGGGACCACCAGCACCATAAGGACCGACTATTGAAAAGGATTTGTTGTTGTTGTTAGAGGATTAGTGATGTGAGAGCGTGTAAAGGTGACCTTTATACAGAGTTCTGCCTCACACTGGTACAGTGGCTGAGTTATACTACGGTAACTCTGTCAGAAGATACTACAAGCGTAGTCAGTTCCTCTTTTTCATTTTAGACACTGTCACTGTCTAAATGTATTGATTTCTCCAGATTTATGGATAGCAATAAAGCATGCTTAATTAAGCATGCTGAGCCTCTCCACACTACATGCAAAATTTAAATAGCCTTTTAAGCATGTGTTTTTTAATGTATGGGCTGCTAAACCAAGTTGCAGAATCCTTATGATTCAATGTTGAGACTGTGTTAAGACTTTGAATTGATATGGGTTCATATTATAATTGAAGATAAACTGATGTTAGTATGTTAAGAGAATCATATTTCATTTAAAAGACTTTGAACCAGCTTGTTGTCCCTTTATGATTGTGGTTCATCAGTCACACTGTTTTTGTGCTTGCTTTGTGTAGTTGTTGTGCCTGCTGTCTGTTCTGCATCTCAATGATTATGCAGGGTCAGATTATTCACTTTACTGGACTCCAAATTTTTCAAATTAAACAGTGCTCAACATTTTAGAAGGAAATGCACTAAGTTAATTTCTAGTATGCTTTTTCCTTTTTAATGATTCAAACATATAGCCTTTAGAATTAGGAGAAAAATGCGGATTTGGAAATTCTGACAGTTCTGTTTCTTTAGGCAGGCTGTGGCTCAACTCTTACATTAAGTTGTGCTTCATGTTTCTGATGAGCCTCGCATCACTCAAGCCTGTATGAGATATATAGTTGCTACATAGTTTTTGCTGTGTGCCCTAATGCTGTCACTCAATGCAGGTTTTGTTCATCTGTCATGTAAGATTCATACAATCAACAACATGCAGGGGCATGATGGAGCAGGATTAGCATTCAACTTGCAACAAAAAAAAAGAAAGAAAGAAAGAAAGAAAGAAAGAAAGAAAGAAAGAAAGAAAGAAAGAAGTGATTTGTAATATTCAATTAACATTCACAAATGACCATATACATGTTTAATAGTTCTGGTGTATTTCTCTGTAAATAGCAGAAGTAGAAGTGTGTATATGAACATGAAGATGAGACAGAGCTTTCACTTTTCAGTGGTAAACGACACTTTTACTTAAACTGCCCGTCTCTCCCTGAGGTCATTATTGTTGCACAGTGCGTCCAAAAGAATAGGTCCATGTAGGTCGCAATGTAACGTGACATAACAAATCAACTTGACATGTGCAAAACGGTCAGTAGTTTATTCTCTTTGTGATAGAAGGTAGTGATGTCTAAAATATAGAGTAATTGATACACATCGATTGGGAATATCGGTCTAATACTTATTTTTTGCTGTACACCGCTACCAGCTGTGCTTTCTCACTCTCTCTTATTGTTAACGTTTATACAGTCATTCTGCTGTTCACTGCTAATAACCGAGGAAACAAAAGTTAAAATGTTATAGCCTCATTATATTTATGTTAAAATAAAAACAATAAATTGTATGCCCTTAATGTCAATTTTATTCTGTGGTGGTACTGAATATCAATATTTTTCAAGGTATTGTATCACAGTTAGTAGTCCAGTATCATGGCAACACTAATAGAAGGTAGTTATCTGCACTTTCCAGCTGTATCATATGGAAATGTTAATTTTCGGGAAACATAGTAAATCTTCCAAATCTTCCAGATTAGCCTACATCTGATTTTAACTTGGATTTCAATACCCTCCATCAGCATAGCACAGTACCAGCAGTGTTTCCATGACATTGCTGTTATCTCTCAGCTCCAAGCGTTGCTCAGATAACTGAGATAGGCGGAGTTAGACACGTAATTTAACATTGCAACAAATTAAATTGACTTTCTGGTAATCAGTTACAACATTACATATTTAAAATAGGTTTAAATGTTAAAATGTACAATCTTTAACTGATAGCGATGCTATTCTCTTACTTCTTGAATTGTTTTTCAAGTCAAACTACTTTCTTTTTTTCCTTTTTTATGCAAATGGAGAACATTGATTAGTCTTATAGTTATTCTTATACTATGTATGATTGTCAGTTACTGCTTGTAAACATGCTCACAGTGAAGGTGGAAGTAAAAACCAACTCCAGATTTACTCTGGTTTGGTGTTTCACCTCCCTACATTTGTGTTTCGGCCTTGTGTCTCTCGGATGCCTGCTGCCTGTTCCTGTACCTGGTCGCTACCTTTTTGTAAAGCTTTGACCTCACCTGAGCGCTGTGGGAGTACACACCCATTACCATCTCTAACACAGACAATAAGAAGAAAATAAGAAAATATAGGCACAGGGCAGAGTCTCTGCAGATAAATACACTGCAACACACTTCTTAACGTGGATTATTTCTATATGTGTCAATACACTGGTTGCTTTTTTTGTATAGTATACCTTTAAAACAGAAATCCTGTAGTATGTGTATTTTGTATTAAATAGAGTGCTTCTGTCATGGGGGGTGGGAGGTTGCTACTGTGTTTTCAAAGCTTTCTTTACTTTTTCTAGATGGTAATGCTGTTTACTGTATAGTTACTAAATATTTGTTCTGATTTTATCATTAGGTCTGCCCCAGCTGGAGCCCCTGCACCAGAGGGAGGGAACCAGCCCCCCAACCTCACCAGCAACCGTCGTCTGCAGCAGACACAGGCACAAGTGGATGAGGTGAGTACACACCTCTCTGCAAACCCAAGGTCGTGTTGTCAAGCTCAGATATAGACATTTCGGGTTTTAGCATTGTTCATTGGTCACTTACTGACAAGTCAGTCTTCTCTGCTCACTCTTACACAGTGCAAATTTCAAACGTAAAACACAAATCATTGTTTAGGGGGGCTTTGACTCATTTCTGTAAAGCTTGATACCATAATTTGACGTGTAACCTAAACAACTTTTAATTGCGATCCTTATCCAGCAGGTCCTGTGGGACCCTCATACAGAGCCATTCTGTCCTGATAGCTGATTACATTGCTTTGCATGTCTTTCCCCAGGTGGTGGATATCATGCGTGTAAATGTGGATAAGGTTCTGGAGCGTGATCAGAAGCTGTCAGAACTGGACGATAGGGCTGATGCCCTGCAGGCTGGAGCCTCTCAGTTTGAGACCAGCGCTGCAAAACTGAAGAATAAATACTGGTGGAAGAATGCCAAGGTGAGGACATGCAGACGTGCTTACTTGAATAGCAAATTTGTGTATAAAGGCAGTCTTAACTTCCCTGTTTACTGACAAATGAAAAAAAACATGACTAATATTACAGACAGGAGCAGGTGAAACGTTGGTGTGATTTTTGGTTTACAAATACTGAAAGTGTGGCAAAATTGTAAAAATGATTTTTTTTTTTTTGCTGCTTTTCTAATGACTGTTTTTTCTTAATATCTCCTGCCTTCAGATGATGATTATCCTGGGTGTGATATGCGTGATTGTCCTCATCGTCATTATTGGTAAGAATCCTTCTAACCTTTTTGCGCACATTGATTTGTCATTGTCATCTGAATGGACTTAAACAGTCTTTCACACATTCTATAAATATACGGTATACTATGAGGCATATTCCTGAATGAAAAATGAATTTAATATCTATGAAAGTTGTTGGCAGGTGTTTGTTTGCAACCCAGTCGCCCAAATAAAATGTTGGCATTGCACACTTCTACAAACAACAAATGCAACACTTTTGCATGTTTCATATGTATAAAAGCAACATCTCTAGAGTGACGTAGTATATGAGCTACCTTTGTCATCAGGAGGTGGAGAGAATGGTGGATGGCGTGTCACCTAGGTCACCTAGGTGGTTGGGTCATCTACCAACCTGCAAATACCAACATTCGAGACCAACAAACAACAAACCAGTTGTGTTTTAGTGAGTCATTGCTTTGTTTCCAGCGGGTTGTAAGGCTCCAAACATGGGTGTTTTTAGCAACTTGTTGCTATTTTTAGGAATAGTGCCACAAAAGGCGGTTGTTTTTTTCTAAGACATTGCTGCATTTTAATTGTTGTGCCCCCGAAATTGGATATTTCAAGCCAAACAAACTAAAACACGATCTGTTTGTAACCATAATCAAATGTTTTTTGTGCAAAATAACGTGTAATGGCAGCGATGTAGCTAAGTACATTTAACTTCATACTCCTACTCCACCACATCTCAGAGGTAAAGACTGTATTTTTTACTCCGCTACTTGGTGAGTTTTAATTATTTTGTTAGTTTGGAGGATTAAGTGTCCCTTTCTGGGTTGAGAGAATCCTCCTCTTTAGCTAAAATAACTCTTTAAAAACCCTCTTGGATCACCTGGAAAATATACTATCACAAAGCTGAAAGCAAGGCTGTTTTTCTAACATCGTGAAAAGTTGACTTTGTAGAGATACGTGGTTCTCACAGGACAGCCACGTTACAAACATATGATGAACTTGTAGAATATGATGCATTTCTGTAGATGTAACTACCCAACAGTGTATAGAGTTTAAATTAGAGCAACCTTAAACATCTACAGCAGTAAAATCCAACATACACATTAATGCAGCAGGAATATTAATCCAAAAACACTGAACAGAATAGCAAAACATTGACAGGAACTATTTTACTGCAGAGTAGGGGTGAGCAATATGGACCTAAAATAATGTCACCATATTTCAGGGTATTTTTGCGATAATGATATTCTTAACAATATGACAGATTAGTTAAAAAAAATCTATTATTAATTTAAAAACATAAAATTGCAACAAAATAAGTGATAAAATTGTACATGTCAGTCTAATAATTTGGCCTCAAATATTCACTAAAAACAAAACAAACAAAATAAACCTCTCATTTCTTTAGTTTGTGAACAGCAACAGCAACTCCGAGTGAGATTAAGATTCTGTATACAGTATTTACAGTTCAACAAAATAAAATCTACCACAGATTAAACAGCTCCCATATATATATATATATATATATATATATATATATATATATATATATATATATATATAACCTTTATTTATTCTCGAGAGACATTGAGGTTACCCTCATTTTCAATGCCGTCAAGTTGACAAGCCATTAAAATATTGACAGTGATTACACACAACAATATACATTTAACAAGAAAGACAGTCATCTGAAACAATTACAATTAGAAACACAGTTATCTATGATTAAGGTCCTAAACTCTTTGAGTGAAGGGAGTGTGTCTAATTTCAGGATGTGTTGTAGTGCGTTCCAAGAGCTAGGGGCATCATAACAAAAGGCAGTCTTACCAATACTTGTACAGACTCGAGGAACTTTGAGTAGCAGCAATTCAGCTGAACAGGCCATGTAAGTGCCTGAGTTCCACTCCAACAAATTTGCAATTTGCCTAGAAAGGCCTTAAAAATATATAAAAGCCAGTGCCTCTTGCGCCTTTCCTCAAGAGAGGGCCAACCAACTTTTTCATACAGAACACAGTGGTAAGTATCATATTTATCACCAGTAATAAATCTAAGGGCTGAATGATAGACTGATTCCAGACGCTTCAAAGTTGAGGCAGCAGCATGTCTATAGATAATATCACCATAATCCATAACAGACAAACACTGCTTCAATTATTACTCTTCTTGAGAGCACTGGGAAACAAGATTTGTTTCTGTACAGAAAGCCAATTTTTTGTCACAACTTTAAAATAAGTTCATTAATATGATATTTGAATGAGAAATCCTCATCTAGCCAGATGCCAAGATATTTGTACTGTGTGACTTTCTCGATTTCTGAGCCAGTTTTGGTGTATAAATGCACACTATTGAAATCAATGTTTTTGGCTTGGGTAAACAACACGTATTTTGTCTTATTTGCATTAAGAAGTAGTTTATGTTTGATTAGAGATTCTTGAAAAGACCACCTGGACCTTTATGCTCTGCCATTTCTCCTCCAATCATCATGCCATAACCTGTGACAGGCTGTTATGCTACGATGACTATTGCACACTGGAATTTCTCAATTGTGGGATCAATAATGGTGTATCTTATCTTATCTTACATTCACATATATGTAGTTTATTTGTCGCGTAGGTTTACATTACTAGAGGTTTATGACAAAATCACTCGATGACACTGACTCCCGTGTGCGCACAGCGAGATAGGAGAGGGAGAGATGCTGTGCTGCTGCCAGAGGAGCCACTGAATGAGTTCCCTCTGAGCGATAACTCACTAAAAGAATCTGAGAAGTCTGCGACTGTTCATAAGAGATTTAAGATGTCCAGGCCTCATGACACCACAGTTTATTCCACACTACTGAAGCTGCTCCTCTTTTTGGAAACACCGCGGAGTCTGTAATAATTTCACTTTAAGCCATGCTTTTGTTGCTGTGCATAACAGTATGATGTCACTGTGTTAACAAGTTGAAATGTTGCGATTATCATGATGTGAATATTTCATATGATATTAAAAATTATATCAGTATTATTGTGGACAATAAGAAATGACACACCCCTACCACAATGAGTTCTTTTAATACTTCAAGTACACTTTGCTAATAATACTTACAGTACGGTATTAGTATATTTACTTAAGTAAAGGACCTGACTACTTTGCAGAAGTGTGCAATGCCAACATTTATTCTGGCGATTGGGTTGTGGTTTAATCACTTGTGCAATACTTTAAACATTATAAATGAGACTTTCTTTCTTTCTTTCTTTCTTTCTTTCTACAGTGTACTTCAGCACCTAAGAAGAGTTGCTCCTACCCCAGTCTAATCCTTCCTTGCTACAGAAAAAAAACCTTCAAATTGATTACAAAATTAACCATGATAAATAATTTACTATATATATCTCCCGATTAGCCTCGATATAACACCCCTAAACCTTCAGGGCCCCATGGCTCCCCCACTTCCACCACTTCGCCTCTGGACCCCTGTCAATATTTGTCCTGTGAGTGTGTGGCCCTGTCTCCTTTCTGGGTACTCTTGGCTTTTCTAACCTGCCATACTGAGAACCAAACACTTGTGACGATGCAACAACAGAAAAGGAAACAACGATTGGCGATAATTGTTACATAACTGATATATATAGTTCTTTGTAGAGTTTTATTCTGATATATACTGTTTTGTAGGTGTGTGTGCGTGTGTGTGTGCATTTTGTATTTTTTAATTTTTGTATTAATTTTACGTATGCTTCAGCGTTAACTACTGCCTATTAATCAAAGTGTGTATTTTGCATGTTATCATCATCCGTCCGTCCCCTGCTAACTCTCTCTTTTTGGTGTATTTTTGCACAGTGGAGTCAGTCTCCATTTCACTATGGAAATACCATTTGATTTTTGAGTTCATCTGTGTTACTCATGCCCACAAAGAGAGTCCAAAATAAGCCAGAGAACTTATACTTGTACTGAGAAAATATCATCAAGTTACAAAAATTTGAGCTATCACAAAACTGCCCTTGAGAATTCCCCAGGTAACTCTTACTCCAGCTTCAGATTTCTATAACTTGATGCCATCAAAGAACTCAAGTCTTAGCCTCTTTGCCGGCTTTCTGATATTGATCAAACATTCAAATAATGCATGAATTGTTTAACTAACCCCCAGTAATCATCATCCCCAGTCCTTTCCATCTGATCCTCCCAGTATCTGTGTCATTTCTCTTTCTCCATTTCACCCCTCTAATAACTTTCATCATCAACACCCTAACCCTCTTCTGTCTGTTAGCATGCTTGAACACCTCAATTTCTTCTGATGATTTCTAAACTGCCATAGTACAGTTGGACCAATGTCTGTAGATGTTTCTTTTTTATTTAAATATTACGTAGTGTCTTATTTCGAAAACATTCCTTCATTGCAGTCTAGTGCAAATGGTCTTACCGTAGCACATGTAAGTGTAAGTATCTTTAAAAAAAATACATGCGATGAAACTTGTGTCGAAACCGTCGGTCATACAAACCATAGGAGAAAATAGTTCTAGTAAATAGCTGTAAGGGTAAGTTTTGGATAGACAGGATTAGATTTTCAATCTGTCCAAATTCTTTTCTTTTGTAATAGGGGTGATGTTATCTTAACATTACACTTACAGTATGCTGTGGAGATGTCATCAATGTCAAACTGTGGATATGGCTTTGAAAATACTTCTAATGTCAGGTGATAAAATGGGGCCGTCGCATAAACTGATTAATTTACATAAAGCAAAAGTTAATTCTTACTGGCCTATGGCCTACATGGACACTGAAAAGCCTTAGTCACTTCTATTAGTTACTGTAGAATACTTCCAGTCAAACACACCCTTACATCTGTGTGAAGGGAGTGGCTGACTGCAGAAAAGGAATCTGTTTAAAATGCACAAATAACCTTGTTTTTGATGGCGCTGTCTGGCTGGTCAATAGCCTGGCCAAAGGAGATCCTCGTGCAGCAAAACCTCTCCACATGAAGAGCACATAAAAAAAGAGACAATTCAGCCTTATTTGCAAATCCAGGAACAGGGACCGAGGCTAATGAGGAAAATGTCAAATTCACAGTTGAGTTTTAGGTCAGCAACTTTGGGGTAGGCTACAGTCAAACGTTAGCAACAGGAAAGCAATTATTTAAAAAAAAATAAAAATAGTAGCACTCCTAAGAAGAGTGTTTTGCTAGCGCAGTGGTTCTGTCTCAGTGTTTCTCCCTATAGTTAAGGCCTTTTTTCTTTTTTAAATATAATAGATTCTATTTTTTATTATAGTATATTTTTGTGTGAAACAGACAGGTAAAGAGGAAGTGGGCAATCAGTGCTATTTGCTGCCGACCGCAGCGAGCTCCTCTTTACCTCTGTCTGCTGTGTTTTTTGTAATTCAGCTCTGTGCGTTATACACTGCCAAGCAACAAGGGAGAGGCTTCGATTCTTATTGCAGTTGTTTCTTTCATTGGTGCCCTCACTGGTTTGCTCTTAAAAACATTCTTTTACATGTGTCTGGCATCTGCTCCGGTGTGTACTAAACCTTTTGGCTACTTCATGAGCAGGAGAGCAGGGCAATATGATGCACTTGTTTTTTAATGCTCTGTCAAACTAAGGCCTTGTACACATGGACATGAGATGATGTAAACCTAAAATTCCTCAATCTGAAACAGTTTTACTTTCAACCATGGAGGGTCTTTATTTGCTTGTGGCAAATCTAAGCTCTGAAGTTGTTCAGCTTGTGTGCAGGCCTGCGTTAATAAATGCTGAACAGGAAGCAGCTTAGCTCATGCTCTACTGCCACTAATGTCACTAACAATCCTAAATTCAGATCTTACAGAAGGCTACTGTCAGTGGAAATACAAAGACCACAAAGCCACCAATATTTCAGAACAAGTGTGTGTAAAGCCTTAGTAGCCTTACCTCTCTTCAACATGACTTTTTATCTTCCCCACCAACTGAGTAGACCAACCTGCCCCCCTTTTGCTCAACTCACTGATTCAGAAATCTACAGTGTGTTTGTGTGTGTGTGCGTGTGGGTGTGTGAGTGCAGGTGCATCAATGTTTGTATGTGTGCTAGAATAGCTCTGTGTTGGGAATATCCCTAGTTTATCCCGACAGATTAGGCCGCTTAAATCTCAGCGAGGGCACGTTGTTTCCTTGACCACTGAAGTACACAAGCAGACAGGTTACAGATCTGCCGTCCGGTTCTATTAGGAAGGACCCTAACAAACCCCCTTCCTCCCCTTCCCATGTTTTTTCTCCTCCAAACAGAGCAAAAGTAAACTGCAGAAGATTAACCAAAGACCAGAATTCCATGCTTACGCTGCCAATTGCCATCAAAAACAAGTGGAGAGAAACAGGTTACCCAAACTATCCGAGTCTGTTTTAAATAGCTTATACCCTTACCCTATTTACCAACAGATAACAGGACCTTTCAGCTATCACACGCTATTTATACGGTGTGTCAGTTTGGCTTGTGAGTGTGCCATTCTAACATATGCAAGTTAAACCAAAACATAAGGGCCGCATGCTTCAAATCTCAAATACAGTCTGCCCCACCACGTGTATCCAGGTCTGAAGAGCCTCTTTAATCTGGAACAAGTTTGTGGACACATGATCCTATAACTAATAATAGCACAACTCTTCTTTTTTTGTCTCCATAGTGCTGCCAAGTTCTAAAATGAAAAGAAATCTAACTATAGCTGTTAAAAAATAAACCTAGAAAATGTTATAAAAAATCTGCATTGTTTGGTGTTGTAATATGGGGGTGTTTTGGGGGGTAGGGGGTCCTATATCCTCAGGTTTAACATATTAGCAACTTACCAAAATATATACGAGGACAAAACTATATTAGCAAAGTGTAAAATTGGGTTTTTTGGCAATAGGAAATCATTATAGGGTGACAAACGGGGTCCTTTTAGCCATCCTACAGGAGTTAACCACACAGTGGGCCCAAGTGAAATAACACTACTGATTGGGGTAGGACTTCTGTGTTATCCAACTGTTGTGAGCGCTCAGCCAATTTGGTCACAATAGTGAAAATGAAGTGAGTGCTCTCTTTTCCTGTTTGCTTTACTGTCTGTATGAAAAGAAGTGCGTATATATTTTAACACCGTGACACTTTTTCTGTTGTGATTCATTCATTGTGGTGGGATGGGAACATGATTTGGTGGAGAATATTGTTTTGTGTCAGCCTCAAGAATTGTTCAGCGATCTCAACTTGCTGTGTTCGGGTCATTTAGGGGGGTGATACAAACGTTGCTGACGTGACGATATACTCAGACCCTCTTCCAGGTTTGAATTATAACTCATGGACTTATAATTCAACCTTGGAAGGAAACGAGCAGAAAGAAGAAACCAACAGAAGATCTAATCCTTCGACAAAGCGTCATGTAAAATGTACAGAGCGGGAAATGTTCCCCAACATTTACTGTCACCCCCCGAAATGCGCTGAATGCAGCAAAAGGAGGGAACCTTTTGAGTCTCTGAATGTTCACTGGATGACTCTAATTGTACAATATTCTGCTTAATGTATGTTTTATTTTTGAACCAAATATTGTTTTGTTTTTTTCATTTGCATCAATTTAGTAATAATTCCCGATGTCACTGAATTGTTTTTATGTAAGCACTGATGGGTAAAGGTAAAGAAAAGGGAAGTTATTGGGAAAAAAAGTATTTTTACCTTCAATTGTCCAGGATGCTTAGAATGATTCTACAGTTTACATCAGATTGCCGTTTGTATCTACAAGATATATTTTTTTGTTTAAATCTGTTTATTTTTGAGGAAAGATTTCAATTCTTTTTGGGACTAGAGTTTCTGGGATGAAGGCCCATATTGCCCCTGGTCGTCTGGCCTTACAGGAGGGACAGGACTGGAGGATCATGGGCAATGTGCTCAGTTTTATCTCTTTTTTTTTCTTCTTCTTTTTTTTGCTTTTATTTATTGATAGATTTATTGTGCTGTCATTTGGTATGGGATTAGAAACTAAACAAGATTGATTCAACATAAAGGAGAGGAGACTGAATGAAAAACTAAAGTACATAAAATAATTGTAGTGTAAATCTATCAATGTCTTATTATATTGATGAACATCATGAAATATATGTATATTGGAAAAACAGTATCTATGACAACTTGTACTTTTGTGTGTGCTTCATGTGCTTTGTGGGTGTGCAACAATGGGCAGATGCAATTTTGACCGCAATTCTGGGACCTTATCTGACCTGTATGAATAAGCATAAATTTATTATCAATACAAAGATAAACTTCTTTCTTCAGTTTGTCCTGATTACATGTAAGTGTGTATTGAAAATACATGGAGACCTGGAGCCATAAAAGTGCTCATGTCTGCATTCATCACACCCTGCTTCACACTAACACACAGACTGACACAGGCACCATTAAAGGGACAGTTCACCCTAAAATCAAAAATACATATTTTTCCTCTGAATTGTAGTGCTGTTTAGCAGTCGTGATTGTTTTAGTGTGAGTTGCTGAGTGTTGGAGATATCGGCCTTAGAGATGTCTGCCTTCTCCCTAATATAATGGAACTAGATGTTCTCAGTTTGTGGTGCTGAAAGCAGCAAAGAAATACATTTTAAAAACTCAACCACAATGTCTCTTTCCAGAAATCATGACCTGGCTACTCAGGATAATCCACAGACTCTGTTGTGAGCAGTTTCATGTAGGAACTATTTTCTTTTCACTGAAGTACACAAGAATTGTGCATCTACTCATGGTTGAGAGGGTCATACTTGTGACAACATGAGATGCAAACATTATAGCATCCTCCTCAGCTGAGCTGTAACATTAGCTGGCTCAGTGGCACCAGGTGAACTAGCAGTAGATTGCCTCTGTGCAGTGATACTGTTGGCAGGCGTAGTTCGGTAGAAAGAAAACAGTTCCTACCCTAAACTGCTCACAGTAAGGTCTGTGGATTATCTTGAGTAATCTGGTCACTATTTCTGGAAAGAGACATTGCTGCTGAGTTTGTCAGATGTATTTCTTTGCCACTTTGAGCACCACAAGCCGAGTGCCATGTAGTTCCATTATATTGTAGAGAAAGCAGACATCTCTATGGCGTTTATCTCCAACAGTAGGCAACTCACACCAAAGCTATCTAGACTGATTCAAAGCACTACAAGTGAGAGGGAAAATACGCAATTTTGATTTTGTGGTGAACTGTCACTTTAAGTTTACAAACTGAAGCACACAAATGTATGTGCACTTTAACCACACATCACTGTGAAACATTATTAACCCTCTGTAGTGGCCCATGCAGAACATTTATGTTGAAAATACTGGGTGGATAGTTGTTATCCTAACATTTCCTCTCATGCAGAGTAATGGAGCAGTGTCCTGGTTCCTACCATTACTAGTCAATCACTAGGCATAGTAAAAGCTGTAGTGATATGCACTGTACGGAATGCCACACACAGGGTACCTAAGCTAGCTCTCAAACACGCTAGTGAACACGGAAGGGAAGGGTTTATTTAGAGCATTATTATTTTTCGTGCTTGGTGAAGGACAGCTGACACATTGCAGCGCTGGCATTTCTCTTATCTTCTTTTTTTAGTTGCTTGGTCAGCGCAAAATATATTTTCCCTGCGCCCACGACTGACTGAATGACAACACCAGCTTCAAATCAAATCACTGGTCGGTCCACAGCACACCGGCCCGCTGGGTAACACTAAGTGACATTAGCCGAAGTCTACTGAGATAGCACCGCTGTTTGACTGACTGTGTCTGCTCTGGTTGTATCACATTACCATTAGTGGACATATAGAACCATATTTTAGGGGGAAAGCTTTGTCCGTAGAAAATAATAACACCGCACAGGGACTGTTGGTGAATACAGTGAGTGAACCCACCTCTGACACAGCAGCTCTGCACCCAAAGTTGTAGTTCCACGTTTTCACCACCAGGTGTCACCGTCACAACACTATGGTCATGTACACATTATGGACCGACTCACACAAAAATGGATAGCTGCTACGTTGTCCTCACTGAACGACAGTGTTTCGCCTAGTCCCGCCCTCCCATGCTGTGATTGGCACTCCTGACCACGACGGGCCAATCACAGCTCTCCGTGCGAAGGGGAACATTCTAGAAGCAGAGTGGAGGTTACTGGCACAAGTTCACCTACACCCAAGATGCATGGGGAAGGGAGGGAAGTGTGGAGAGGTCAAAACACCAGCAACACTTGCAGTAGATAGAACAATGAGGCCACAAGCTGAAATGCACTGGTCTTACAATAAAGTTGTTTTATATAGGCTACTACAAGTGTTACTGTCATGACCTTTTGACATTCTAGCATTTACCATAAAACTTTATATCACACAGACACTATCACATATCAGCACTGCATATAAACATTTAATTCTTGATGTGTGAATCAAGTTATTATGTTAAAAAGACATTTCTCTATATATAACACATAATAAAAAACAATCTAAAATTGTTATCATGGGCAGATCAAGAGACAATTGGTCCCTGGCCATGGCTATCAAAAAGGCCCCTCCACCTCTCTTAAATAGGAGCAAGACACACAGACAATGTGGAGGTTTTGTCTGTCTCTTTTTGCTGTCTCTGTCTCTGTAGTCATTTTGTGTCTTCTTGTGGTTGTATTGTGTTTCTTTGTGGTCATTTTGTGTCTCTGTGGTTGTTTTGTGTCTCTTTGGAGCCATTTTGTGTCTCTGTAATAATTCTTTGTCTCTTTTAGATCATTTTGTGTTTCTTTGTGATCATTTTGTGTCTCTTTCTAATCGTTTTGTGTCTCTTTGTGGTTGTTTTGTTTCTCTTTGGGTTCATTTTGTGTCTTTTTACAGTTGTTTTGTTTCTCTGAAATCATTTTGTGTCTCTTTGGGGTCATTTCATTTCTCTTTGTGGTTGTTTTGTGTCTCTTTGGAGTCATTTTGTGTGTCCTTGCAGTTGTTCGTGTCTCTTTGTAATCGTTTTGTGTGTTTTTAGGTCAGGTTTTGGGTTTTTACTTTTCGTGACAACACATACCAGCAGTTGAGATGTTAGTTCAGTTGCTAATATTATTATTATTAGTTATGTTGGTAATGTACTCTATATTTGGTATACAGTAAAAAGAGTGGGGGAAGGTCTTATCATATTGCTTTCATTTGTATTTTCAAGTAGCAAACATACATCAATCATTTTCTTTGACCACAGTTTTTCCGGCCAGTTAGTCATCCTTAGAGTTAGTGAGGTCATGCATGACTATGAGGATGTCTAAAATTTCCACTGTGCTTTTTATTTTTGACAGTACACAGCATATTTGTGTCCATGCTGTTTCCACTGTAAAAGGGATTTACTTTCCCAGCTATGCTATTGTCATTACCATCGTTGCACTTACTGGCAAATGATGATGTGTGTCCTGAACAGTTGCCATGCAAAGGGAGGGAAGGCTCACAGCTTCAAGTGTGACAGTGTACGCTTCATTTTAGCTGCTGTTAGACAAACGTGCATCTGCAGCGTGTTTTAGGGTCCTTATTACAAGATTTCACTTCAATCTAACATCCTGTTAATGCCAGATGAGGTGCTATGAGCTTTTTAGCACGTTGTCTGTACACTGAGCGCACAATATCACACTTTCTCATGGCTTGCACAGTGAAGCGTATTCCAGGAAAAAGCTATTATGCTTTAATTCCTTCCTTCTTTAAATATAAGAGGAGCAGATGAGCTTTCTGAGACAACTCACATGGTAGAAACTGCTGACAAATGTTGATGTTTATACAGTTTGGAATTTTCTGGTGCCTGGCTCCATCTGTAAAGCTCTTGTAGGATGTCTCTGATTACCACTGAGAACTTCATTTCTTGTAAACTCTTTACCTCTTTGCATGTGTTTCTATTTATTGCTGAGGTCACATGATATTTGCTCAAGTACTGCACTGTATAATTGGAGGACTGATCTTTTTTTAAACTGCAGAGAGTGAATATGAGAGGAACCACAATTACAGAGAGCACATGGGTCTGTGATTGTAATGAAATCATCAGTTTCAGTCCGACACCTTTCCAATTGGATTCACACAACTTAACATATTCTGTTTTCCACCTCTCCAGTGCAGTTTCACAATGAATAGTGGTTTCATCAATCTGATAATCTTGGACATAATAGGAGAGTAATTTGCAGGGGGAGTTTGTAGATTACAGTCATCTGTTGGCTCAGAGAAGCTTTAACATGACCTAACACCAGGGAGCATGAAAAACAGCTTTTCACTCTGTTTAACTGTCTCTCTGTCAGATCGTTTTAAGTTTGTTTTCCATTTTTCTGATTTCTCTAACCCCTCCTCTCCTTACCCATCCGTCTCCCCTCTTACAACAGTCATCCACTCCCACACTGCTATTCCCTTTGACTCTCCAAAAGGAATGCTCGTCCAGTGCGAAGGGCTCATCAGGAGTCACTGCAGAAACCTACACCCTCGGCTTGGATTCCTGCTGAGTGTAAAGGTCACTGTTACTCCCACACATAATGGCAGTGGCTCCACAGTTGTGCACACTCAGACGCTGTCCGCCCCCAGCAGACTCTGCACGTCACTGCATTCCTGCTTCTGCTGCCTCTTATCGGGACTTTGGGTTAACACAAACACAGCGCAGCAGGACCATGGAACGCTCATTTCTCCAGCTCAATAAGAGCAGCTCAGTCTCAGTGTAGAAAAGCTGCTAAAATCATATGCCACATGTACCTGGAGACACAGTTGCTCTGTCTCGCTGCTTTGTGCTTTTATTAGCTGTCCATCCTGCCTGCTCCACACTTTGATCAAGGTGTTTTAGCTCTGTAGGCTGTTAAAGTAGCTCATTTTATAGCATAATTGAAACAGTGTCCCCTCCACAGGCCTTAGTAATGTAGGCCAGAGGGTTTGCTCTTCAGTGAATCTCAACGGAGAAAGATAACTCCCCCCTCTTGAGTGTTATTCTTCCCTTGGTGGATTGCAGGGGCAAATAGACACTCTCTTGCTCAGATGTTTTGGAGCCGAAGGAGCCCCTGGGGCTTAGGGAAATATGGTAAAAGGAAGAGATCATTAGTTTTATGAGATTTCTTTATCTAAATCCTACTGGAGCTCCTTTTACATCCTGTATATATGCTGTTTAATCTACTTGGCTAAAGGTAATAATTTTATTAAGTAATGATTCTGTTCAGTAAATTACAGGTCTCAGATGTTGTATTGGAATGTAAGGATTTATGGCCCTTCCAGTTGAGTGCTACAGCTCATAGTGCCTCAGGCTCTGGACCCACCTGTGCACCCTGCATAATGATCAGCGTATGAATGTAAACGGATTTAACAGCCAGCCAAACCAAATTTCAAGCTTCTTTAACTTAAGTTCCAACCATGTAAAGACCCAGAAACATCTGCTGCAAAAAGCTACACTCCTCTCTGAGTGTCCACAAAGCCTCAGCCACAACTTCTGACACAACTCCCCCCCTGCACCTCTTTCCTAGCGCTCACAAACATCTGGCTCTAATTAGAGCCTTTGCCCTCCTCCCTCCCCACTAACGTCACCCCCCCCCCCTTGGGCTCTTTGTCGCTGCTGGTGTTGTTTCAGCATCTCTGTCCGTCTCTTCATCCATTCTCGACCCCCAGTTCCTCCCCACTAATTCAGACTCCCCGCCCATCCCGAGCGAGCGGCCTCCCCCACTGTCTTTCACCTCTTGCCTCCTGCTGCCATCTCCCTTTTCTGCAACAGTCTCCTTCGTCTTGTGTGTGTGCTGCATCATGATGCTTGTGGACTGCATCTGGGGTCTCTTCTTGGTCCTATCTCTGAGTCTAGGATGGACGAAGGCTCAGCAGAGCAACTTCACAAGGTGAGGAGAATGTCTGTGCTTGACAGTGACTCAGTGAAATTAATTATAATCCTGATTTATATGACTTCTGTGATACTGTAAGTGAGGCTGTAATTCTTGGTTTTAACAAAAAATCAACTAATTGAGCCCATAAGATCTGTAACTTAAGAACTAAAAATACTCAGAATTCTTTCCTGTCTCTGTAAGTGAATTCTTTCCAGTGCGCTGTTTGATTGGGCACAGAGTTGTCCTGTTGGTTTTTGGCTCATGATGTGAGGCGTGCTGAGTCTGCAGTGGCTGAGCCGCCACAGATGTTAATGCTTTTGGTTCTGCCTGTGGGGTCGAATCAGAACAACTTGGCTCTGGGTCTGGCCATCTTGGCTCTAATCAGCAAACGTCGGACTTTGTTGGGGTTCTGCTTTCTAAGCGCAAAGTTTGTGGGAAACTGTTTTTCCATTGCATCTAAGTATATGTTTACTTCTTCAGAATGGGGGGTGGCTAAAATGTTTTTCTTACTTTCTTACTTCTATGAATAATGTAAACAACATAATTTTCACAGTTGAGCCAAAACAACAACTCTCCGCACCACAAACTGTAAATGCCTGTAACATGCCAAAAATTAGTAACTTCATCATAACAGGCATATTCTTCTTGGCTCACAAGTATACAAACGGGTCTTATGTAGGCCTAGTCATAACCCTGCTGGCAAGAGCCACAAATAGGAAATTTTCCCTTCTGCGAAACAAGTTCTGACATTCAGTGAGCTCTAAGTGTTTGGAAAGCAACAAAATTTATGACATAAAGTAACAAAATAACTTTGTTGGAGTAGTCTGACAGCTGTTAAATGTGTCTGTCAGCTATCTGCAAAATGTTTTTTCTTCCTTCAATATTGTGACTAGCACAGAAGCGCTCTCACACTGTAAACCATGGCAACCCATCCAGAATGATTTTAATGTCCATGACACCATGTGATAATCATCAGTTGTAAGCTTTGGTAAAATTTCATATTTAACAGGTTAATGATGATTCTGCAACCAGAACCTTTACGCTTTAAAATCAACTATAATCTTTAAATGAACTCAAATACAAACACTATCTCACAGGTGTTAGGCCTATATCGGTTGAAACACTTTTACTACTGTGTTGTCATTTAATAACTGTGGGACCCCAAAATATTCAATATTAGATAAATAAAGAAAATGTTGAATAAATAATCCCATGAATAAATTGTGCAAAGAAACCATCAGTTATAAATGACTGAAGACATGTTAAACCACGAGTCATTAGGGGCGATTATGAAATGTTATTTCATCATTCATTTTCATTCATTTTTTCTTGGAAAGCAATTGAATATCATTATAGACAAACTTCAAACTGCCCTTTTTCAAAGTTTTATTTCATAATGGCCTTTTTTTCTCCCCAATTTTATTTCATTTCATAAAGTCACCGTGATCTCACTTAACGCTAGCCTACCTCCTGCCTCTGTTGGAGCCATGTTATCCGCAGAGCCCCCACCTGTGGGGACAGGATAACTCCTTCATTAGCAAATGCATCACAGGGCATTGAAACACCTGGGGACAGTCACGACGCATAACATAACAACTTCTACCTAAAACAGTAGTCAAACAAGTCCCAATTTAGAAAGCAGATGGGCAAAATGAATATTCTGTCAGATCATGGTGCATGCCCACATTACATTATCTCCCATTAGCTTTTATTTCTGTCTACATAAACGACACCTCAAACAAATCCACAGACAACACAGATTTCAGCAGTATATATTTGTCAAGGACTCACAGCGTAAACTGTCGAACAAAATTCCCCCTTGATACATTTACAGCTACAAATTATGTCTTACCTTAGATTTTTTTTTGTAGTCAAAACTTTAAAAATCACCAAAAAACACTAGAAATGTTAATACTTTGGGCAGTTTTCAGCCTGCATGGTTAAATCAGTGAGTTTTATTCTATGAAAATCAAACGCCTCCTCGCAATTTTTCACAGCCCCCTCAGTCTTTTGAGCCAGCAAACTCTGTTGACACCAAATTTAGCCAGTTAGCTCCTGTTGGCTAATGTTAGAGCAACCATAATGCTAATGTTCTTCTAAATTAACCAAGTGGAGGCTGCTACTGGAAATAAAAACTGTACACAGACAGATTAACTAAACGTCTTTAGCTTTTAAGCTTTAGCTCAACAAGGCTGAACGTGCTACCTAGCTAGCCAGCTAACTAGCTAGCCCAGCTTGTGATCTTAAAGTGTTACTCGGCATCAAGGTGAGGAGCCAGTGTAAGCAGAGTTAGCAGTGTTAGTGTGCTCTTGTTGGATGAGTGACCACAGAGAAAGACTGTCTTATGTTCATCACAGAGTCTTGAGTCTGTCTCTGAGGAACACATTTAGAATCAAAAAGCTGCTGAGGAAACTTTGAATAAACCAGCTAATGTTGGCTGCTGCAATTAACACTGTCTCTTTGCTTTGATGCTGAGCAATAAACCAAGCACACAGCCCTGCCTCAACAGTTAGCTTTAAATTCAACTGTAAAACTCAGTTATTCTAGGGTGCATTCATAAATCTTATCTGGCACACACTCTTCACTAAAGTATGAGCACTGTTGTTCAAAGAAAGAAAACTCTCTATTTCTACATTAATTAAAAAACAGTTAAGTTAATCACACATTTACTTCACTTGATGCTCTGCTGCTCCATCTCCCCAAACAGAGTGTGCTCTGCTGCTCCATTAGTGTGGTGCTCTAAATAACCGAACTCTACATTCCAACAACGCTCTGAATTTGTTAACGTCTTTGAGTGAATATATCCAAATGCACCCTTAATGCCAACATAACATTTTATAATCATGAGTTAAGTTTGGAAAATTATTTCACAAATGTATTAGTAATATTACACACAAATTATTAAAAATGAATTAAAAACTGTCATTAATGTATTTATTCATATGACTTTTAATTTCAAAATTGCTTATGCAGGTTATTTATTTAATAGACTTTAGGGGCTCCCACATAACAACCATTTTCAGCACTTGACTTTTCAAATTAAGTGAGGCCTCACATCTATTTTAAGGCTGTAATATTTCATAACTAAGCATGAGGAAACAAGGATATCTTTGTTAATAAATCATCTTCATCTAAACATGTTCTTGCAACAGAGCTTATGTGTTGACACAGACACAACTTGCTGGTGGCACAACCTTTTGTTTTTGCTAGCTTTGTTAGGTCATCTTAGGTCAGATTTTAATCAGAGAAATCATATGCCACAATACTCCCTGTTGAGTAATACCTTGTGGTCTGATGGCCAGACAATGAAAATTCTTGTTTAGCCTACAGTACAGTTTTTCCAGTAAGTTCCACAATACCTCAGTGTCCTGCAGTAGTCAGAGTTAAGAGAAAGACTGCTAAAGGAAGTCAGTCACAATAGTTGTATTTGAGGGAGTTGAGCAACTCTCAGTGGACCTGTATGAATATAGTTCAATGTCTCCAAGACCTACAATGCCATTAATACTGTCCAATACTAATATTTCCCCCACTGTCTGTCTCCTTCATCACAGGCCTGTGTTCTACTGTGGAGGAGACCTGGTCTCAGAGTCAGGCTTTGTCGGTAGTGAGGGGTTCCCAAGCTTCTACAAACCCAACAGCAAATGTACCTGGCGTATTACTGTGAGTCACTTACCAGCTGCAGCATGTCTAAACGCTGACGCCTTTCTCACTCAGTGTTTCAGTGTCTGACTCATATTCAACCTCTCTGGTTTCCAGGTCCCAGAGGGAAACGTGGTCATGCTCTCTTTCCGCATTTTTGACCTGGAGGCTGACTCACAATGTCGCTACGATTATTTGGATGTTTACAACGGCCACTCCAACTTGGTACAAAAACTAGGCCGCTTTTGTGGAACTTTCCGGCCTGGCGCCCTTATATCTACCACAAACACCATGATGTTAGAGATGGCGTCTGATGGAGAGACACAGGGCAGAGGGTTTGTGGCCTATTTCAGTGGAGCCAAACCGTATGTAGATGGTATGTGGTCACAATATTTATTTATTTATCTATTAATTTTTATATCATGCCTACGAATATGTCCAGCCATGGGCATAGCAACAAACTATAAATTATATAACTCCATTACTATCAACTAGGAGGGGTAAATACTCATGGATTTTTTTACAACTTTGCAACCCAAAATTTGATCTATAATTTACCTATAAATGAATTACTTATGAACCATTAATAAAGCTATCATAACTTAACTTGTAACTGTAAAACAAGACTACAGTGAAATCTTGTTCAGTTGTCTCTTATCATGAAACACACACTCTTTCTCAGTGCCAAGCCCAAAAAATATAGCTTTTTTTCTACCTCCTATATTATTTGCCCAGGGCACATTAAAGCTCTACCAACCATGAGGGAAATAACACAGATATATTTGAGTAATATTTCCTTAAAAGTGGTACAAGATCATAACTGATAAGCCCAATAATCACTGTAGATACATGGGTATGGTTGTTATTAAGTTATTTATACGTGGGGGCACCCTGGTTACTTATGGTTCATGTGTCAACCATTAACCACAACATTCCACCCCTCTCCCCCCACATCTACTGTATCTCTTTACTATCTGCTCTAATAAAAGCATAAAATGCCCAAAAATGATAAAGAAGGAAAAGACCAAGTTACTTGTACAAGTAAAAACAGATGTAATAAGCCGGGGGGACGGGGCCCACACAGGGCCTCAAGTTCCATGCTATGCCCCTGAGCTTGAACAGTTTATTTCACCTCTGGACACTTCTGACTCTGCCAACATCAACAACTGGATTAAAAATAGCAGCTCTTCATTGTGCAACTAAGAACTTTAACTTCCAGATAAGCTGACTTAAAAGTCAAGAAGTTATCAAGAAAAAGTTAGTGAATAAAATCAGTACTTTGCGTACTTCGAAGAGTATTTTCTACTGTTATCTTTCGTCATTATTCTCATGAAGTGTATACAACTTGTTTCAGACGAGCAGTTCTGCGGGGGGAAGATAACAAAGTCCCAGGGAGAGATCATGACGCCCAACTGGCCCGACAAGAAATACCCTCCAGGGACCAGCTGCTCATGGCTTATCACTGTGGAGCCTGATATGGTCGGCAGCACACTCATCACCCAGCATGGAACCATTTTATTTTCCAAAGTCTTCACAAACCTGACATGGAAAACAGCTCTTTAAAGGGATTGTTCAGATTTTTTGAAGCGGGGTTGTACGGTATACCTATCTATAGACAGTATATTACATACAGTAGATTTCAGTCAGCACGCCCCCAATTTGGAGAGTCAGGCTAGAGCCCGACATGGAAGCTAAGCAATGTACTGATGTGGTGGGGACAGCAACAAAATATGTTGCCACTTTAAAAAAAATCCCACCTAAAAATATCAATATTACTTTAAGTGTATGCTATTTTTTTTTTTTTAGAATATTTTCACTGCTTTACCTTATCGTCAGACAGTGACTTCCAATGGGAAAATGAAGCCGTTATATTGCTGTCTTCAAAGCCAGACTCCATTGAGAAAAACAATGTTTTAACATTGCTGAACACAGGAGATGTTCGTTGATCTACCACTGCCTCAAACAGTTATTTTGTTTGTGTTATTGTGTGACGTTGGCATTTAAAAGGTTAGTTCAGATTCACCAAAGTCACACAATAACACAAAATAACTAACTGATCAAAGCATTGGTAGACCAGCAGCTCCCGTGACCAGCAAGCTAAAATTACTGGGGGATGGGGAACTGGTTACGGCTTTCCTGTTGGCACAGGCAGCCTGATGAAAAGGTAAAGCTGTGAGAATACTCTCAATATAGTGTACACTTAATCTGGTATAATTTTTTTTAGGTAAAATATGTTTTGTTGCTGCCCCCCATCCACATTATTTCATATCTTGCCTTAAGTGTTGGGCTCCAGCCTGCTTTGTCAGACTTGGGGGGGGTGTTGACTGACATCTACTGTATGGAATACTTTAGCTATGGAGAAGTACCTCATACAAACCCATCTCCAAAAATTCAAACTATCTCTTTAAGTTACTTGTCAATTTATAATCATATTCCTGTTTCCGTTTTGATACCAGGTAATCCAGGTGAAGTTTGATAAGTTCGTCTTGGAGGCTGACACCTATTGTCGGTTTGACTATGTGGCATTCTTTAACGGCGGAGAGAGAGATGATTCACGGCTGATTGGAAAATACTGTGGTGATCGGGCCCCACAGTAAGTGACAGAAATCTCTAAAGCTCTTTGTTGGCCTTCAAAGTTATTTTAAATCAACTACTCTAAACTTTCCAAATCTTTTTCAATTTGTCTCTTGTCCAGGCCCATCATAACCAGTGGCAACGTGCTTCTGGTCCAATTTGTGTCTGACCTCAGTGTGACATCTGATGGATTCCTCGCCCACTATAGCAGCGTCCCACATGGTACTGAGATACCAACAGTCAACTCAGGAGCCGGTACGAGGTCCATTCCTCCAAAACCTGCAGTCAGACCTGTTGCACCTAAACGTCCTGCTGTCACTGCAAAGCCACCTACTCCCACTGCTAGATATGTGCCACCTGAGCCCACCCAGAACCCCAAACCAGTTAAACCCACAAGAGGCCGTGGACAGGGTACCACAGGCCAGGACAGGAGGCCGCCTGTCACAAGACCAAACGGAAAGAGGCCTGGTGGGTGAAATTATGTGCATGCTGTGCTTGTGTTTCAGTGTGCAGAAGATGTATATCTAATGTACATTTTATGTTTTATGTTTTCAGTCGCTCAAAATCCTCTTTGTGCCAAAGCCTGTAAAAGAGATGGAACCATCAAGACCAGTTTCTGTGCCAGTGAATTTGGTATGTTTCCAACCGTTTACATATACAAGTAACCAATGAGATGTGTGTTCTGACCGAGCTCTCCTTTTTCCAGTGTTAACTGGGAAGGTGTCTTCTCTGAGCCCCGGGCCCCGCGGCACTCTCCATATTAGTATCTCCCTCATCAAGGCCTACAAGGCAGGTCGACTAACAATCACACAAGTGGGAGAGACCATGTCAGTTAAGCTGGTGTCACAGTGCAAGAAGTGCCCATTACTCCGCAGAGGTATTTACACAAACACATACATCACAGATTGCCATTTACATTTACTCACAAATATAATACTGATCTTTCTGGTCCCTTTTTCCTTTCTGCTAGGTGCCAACTACATTATCATGGGTCAGGTGGATGACGAAGGACGTGGTACCCTGGCACCCGGTGCATTCACAGCTCCATACAAAGCCCCACATCACAGGTTATTAACAAATATCCAGAACCAACCCTGTTAGCCTCACACTGTGAAGGACGGGAAATTCAGATGACATATCAAACCCAAAAATCCAGACATTACAATGTGAAATGCAGATCTATTAAAGCACAATATTACATGAAAACATAATTACAGCTTTACCCACCAATTTAAAGGAATGCAAATGCTTTTATTCAAACATCTGCCAAACCCAATGTTTCTAATTTATATACAAATAAAGGTTTTATATCTCTTTCAAATGGTGTGACTGTGTTCTTATTCAGCTCTGGCTTTCTCTCCAACAGTGCCTCTGATTCCACCCAGTGGATATGACCGGCAATAGCATGCAAGCCTATTGCTAACTCTAACTAATTTCTTCCAAAGCAGGCGGATATATACAATCCTGTGGCATGAGTTGACCATTAGTCATAAAGAGTTACATGGAGAATAATGACCCCAGAGTGTTTGCTTGAGTTTTTTTATATTATTATTATGCTCATGTAGTTAGAGGTAAAATGAGAACAGTGAAATGTCTAAAATTTCCTATGATGACATTGTGTTATTAGATCTCAACTTCCAGAGCTGTCCTTTATTTGATATCTATGGTGACCTGATGACCTGTTCAGGATGGTCTGGGATCAGCTCTATGTCATTCAGAAAAAAATAAGCAGATGAAGAAAATGAATACATAAATGAACTGATTGTGAATGTCCACACTGAAAGAAAAATTAAAACCTGAATACTACAAAGTAAAACAGTTACAAGTCCTACATTTTACTTATTGCTCTACTGCTAATTAGCAATACTATTCCAGCAGTAAATAATATCAAATTATGTCAATCTTTTATTATAAAGATACACCTAATTGGATAAACAAAGATGTCAAATACTGTGTCAATATACACATGTGAATAGTATTTCAAAAATATGTAGATTAATCACACTTAACACGTATCTGCTGAACAAACACAAAGGGCCAGACTCCAGGCACACACAACAATGATTAATTAGTGAAAGTCATCTGAAGATACCACAGACTGAAGACATTTTTATGAAGTAGGTTCAAAGTCAAGATTTCCTGCTTTGCTTGATGCCATTGATATAGAGCCCGCATTTACCCTCTGAGTCAATGTACAGTTTTTTAGAAAGGGCAAAAATCTGCAGTTCCTGTCAGTCTCCAGTAGAGGTAGATGAAGGTCAAAAATAAATTTAGACTCCTTTGTTTTAAGTCATTCTTTGATACAACATCAGTTATTTGGTCTGACTTGAAATGTATTGAGATGTATTAATACTTATAAACAAATATGAACATATTTTTAGGTATTTAAACGAACTACTAATTCAAACAACATTAAGAACATATTAATTAAAAGATGATGTGTAAAAGTCAGAATGAATCATGCGCAAGACC
Source organism: Epinephelus moara (assembly GCF_006386435.1). Classification (NCBI taxonomy): domain Eukaryota; kingdom Metazoa; phylum Chordata; class Actinopteri; order Perciformes; family Serranidae; genus Epinephelus; species Epinephelus moara. Next base: position 34,238,352 of record NC_065508.1, on the reverse strand, counting down.
CTGTGATGTCTTTGCTAATACATACACAGTGAGCTTGCTGCTTTTAAGAAAAACTCAAATGGCCAGTGTGAGTACAGAGATGATAACCTATGAACCAGATAGCATATGTACCTACTGCGTATGCCAGGGACATAATCACCTAGACTATTTCACACTGGGGGTGGGTGGAGGATTTTCAATCAACACCTTCTGCAACCCAACCATCCAGAGGGATCTAAGGGGGAAAAAAGATTAGGCTAGGGTTCTCAAAGTCTTGATAACTGAATGGCCGTCTATTATCAATCTAATGTACCAGCGCAAATATGAGTGCAGAAATCATCTTGGGATAGGGTTCCCATGTGATTCATGAGTTCTTATCTCACTGATAACAGCACAGGAGTGATGGGGCATTGATAAATGTGTCAGCTGGAAACAATTATCATTTACATATCCCGCCCCAATATATTCTGGGTTCAGAGGCCTTGCCCCGAGAATTTACGACATGGAGAGGCTACAATTATGGCCGAGAAGAGGCACTTCTTTGAGCTAGAAATTGAAAGGCTGACATCCCAGGTCCAATTTAACCAACTGGTTCTATTTGGCAGCCTGAAGGAAGTCAGAAAAATGTAGTATGGAAAGAAATCACTACTGTGGTGAGCAGCGTTGCAGTGGACATCAAACTGCAGCTGAAGTTTGAATATTTAATTTACACATCCATGATATGTACCAACCTATAACCTACATATATTAATAAAATAGCCTATATTATATAATAGTATTTTGCTTTAATAGCATATTCATATAAAAGCTTATAATTGACCCAGACTGAGAAGCTTGTGGCATGTTGGGTCTGCTTCCATTTCAGGTGTAAAAAGTAGCTGAGGAGACACAGACGCACAGCCCATAGGCTACTTGTATTTAAATATTTACACTGTTGCAGGTTTAATTATTTCTTTTTATTGATGTTTTAATGATAATTGATCTAAACATGCTTTGCTTTGTCAGTGCTTAATAAGTTTTAAATAAATTAGGGGCAGGCACCAGCAGTGTTCATCCTTTAGTCAGCCTGGAATCAGTCCCACAGAGCCAGGCAACTGCCAGCTGTGATAGACAGCGTCCATGTGGCGGTCATACACTTTTCAGGTGATAAATATGTGGCTGCAAACACTTAGATGCCTGTCAGAATATGGTCTAATATCAATTCTCCACCTCAGCCAGATTTACTGCTGCACCGTAAGTCCATGCTGACTCAAACTTGTGTACAGCAGCTGAGACCTGACGTGAGATTTGATCGTAGCCTCTGCTTATATGCATACTGATAAATGCTGAGCATTGCATGGAAATAACAAGTACCAGATTTCTGTTGTATGTTCATTTAATAAATCAGGGCCCATGACTTTTTTATGACTTTTATGTGACATATACTCTGACATTTTTATGACTTTTTTTATGACATGTCTTATGACATACAACACTTAAAAAAAACTCTCACAGTTAACAGTGATAGCCTACATAACAATCATATTACATTCTAGTTTGCCATGTTTTTAATAGATTTGAAAGTAATTAAATAGAGACACAGTACAGTGTTTTTAATTGATTGTATCTACCCACAGCAGTTGAGCAACAGCTACTGCTGGGGTACTGTACCACTACTTGTTCAAACACAGAACTGTGGTACATCGTAATACTATAGCTCGTTGTAATAATAATGGCTATTTGTTTATTTATTATAATGATTACATTAGCTTATGATTAATACAGATGGTTGGTGTGTGGTTGCCTTTCGTAGTGTAGCAAATAAATACTGCCCAGGCCTACGCCTTGAAGACTGACTGTAGCTTGTAACTAGTTTGGACACTACAGGCAACATGTGTTTGGCAGCTGGAGAACAGCTGAAAAACATTGTCCCATGAAGGTCTGTGGAACAGCAGAACAAGAAGAAACATGCTTTGCCTTTACATCCTGATGACCTTGATCACTGCAATCCAAATCCACACACTTACAATAATGTTGCCTATGAAAGTTTGCATGGGACATAAAATGCACTTTAGACTTTAAACTTCACCTCCTTCTATTAAAGGGGAACATCACCCAAATTAAGGATTCCAATATTTTATTTCCACAGCCTAGAAAAGTCCAATCAACATTTGTGAACATGAGCTACTCTCAAAGCCAGGAACCAGAGAAGTAAGTCTCAAACTTGTAATGCCATAGGGTATAAAGTCTGGAGCTGCTCCATAGACAATAAACGGGAGACTGATTTTATGGATCACAGAATGTTTTTCTTGTTTATACCCTGAGCTTTATTGTATTGTGGTGTTCTCATTTCTGGAAACAGAAAATCTACCCATATAGACCATATCATCCTGACTTCACACTAACAACAATCACTTCTGGGTAGAAAAACAAATGATTTCAGTCGCAGAGATACATAACATCAGCAGACTTATCTAATTCTGTTGTCATTTTCAACTCTAACTTTTGAAGATATATAGTTAAACACTGTGGTCCGACCTGTCTGATGTTTCTGCTGTGCTGCTGTGCCAAATGTATTTTAGCTGTGTTAAAAAAAAAATATATATATATACTACTTATACTACTTCACCTTACACACTAACCAATCAAGGCCACAGTAGACCAGCAACTAATCAGGGCAGCATTTGCTCTGGGCTGTTTGATTTTTCTTTACCTGACACATGGATTTTCTGCCTGGAAGATGTTGTGAATAAACATTGTGATTCAATCTATACTGAGAACATTCCCCTGGGTGCTCTCAGTGTCATCTATAGCATGTTTGCATCTAGCATGTATTGTCTTCAAAGCAGCTCCAAACTTTTGAACTTATGACATCACATTTGAGTGTAGCACTCTAGATTCTGGTTTTGGGAGAGAGTTGTTCATGCTGACAAATATTTTTGGACTGTCTAAGAGCATAAGACATGTTTGAGTTTTGAAAATGTGTAGTTCCCCTTTGAATAAAGTTCACAGTTTGTCCTGTTTCAGCTTGCAGATGTCAAACATAAAGCTCGGCAGGTTGAGTGACACTTTATTGTAAAAAGGTATAAAATACATTCAATATATTGAACTTGTATAAAAAAAAGCAATACTGATGTACAAACAATCACTATAAATGATGACATATGATGGCTTTTTACAATGGCTTTAGCAATAGAAATAGAAATAGAAATACAGTGGCAATTTGCATTAGAGCCAAACTCAACAACAACCCAACTCTCATCAATAAACAGAGATACATATTACAACCAAATACAATCCTCCTCTCCTACACCCACACGCTCCCCTTCCCCTCCCTCTCTCCACCTCCCTGCCCTCCACAACAGCCTCCTGAATCACCTCTCCGTTGGCGTGAAGCGGGCAGGTTCTTGTAGACGGCGCGGCTATAAGGGATGAAACACATTCCCAGCTGGAGATGTCGGGCTAGGCGACAGAAGGCGGCGAGTGCCAGGACTAGCAGAGGGGTGAGCAGCAGGAAGCCCACGACCAGCAGAGCCACACAGCCGGCATCATCCAGTATGTCTGAGCAATACAGGGATGTTCCATGGGGCTGCACCTGGAGAGCAGGAGGAGGGAATGGATCAGTAATAGCATGGATGCAAGGAGTTTGTTTGGAGGACACTCACACACACACACATGCACAGCAACCTCAAGTTCTTCAGTATGTTCCCATTGGAGAAATGACTTATTTAGTATATTCAAAGTCAGTGTGCACGGCATATGCTGGATTTCTTTAGTGTGCTGTTAGGTTACAGTGCTGTCCCACAACGCATTGCACAAAGGAACTTGAGCAGCTTAGTCACAGCTGCAAAAAATTAAAATTAAGCTCCAGGAAAATCTAGTAAGATTTTGGGAAACAGTATCAAATATCTGGAAAAACATTTTTGTTTCTCTGTGCGTAGTTTGATTGAAAACCACAGTTTGATTGACAGTCGATATCATTTCCTGTTACTACAAAAGATTTCTTGGAACCTCTCATACTTCTGTCAATCAGTCAAAAAAAAAGATTTCAACAAGGGATTGTTACCGTGGAGTGGCAAAGGAAGCCAAATATGATCATGGCGAGAGCAGGGGTGAGAATGATGCCAAAAATGATGGTGGCCAGCCCACCGTTGATCAGTGCTATGATCATATTCTGTGCAGTGACCAGCACAGAGCATGCCCAGCAGTCTAGAGAGCCCCTTAACTCCAGTGGGGGTTCAGCAGCAGCTTCGCTGCCACCCATTGAGTATGGAGGCGGCACAACGACCCCTGACCCCGCTCTGGAGGGGGAGCCCAGCTCAGAGTGGCCCTGCTCAGACATTGTCTTCTCCAGCGTCCCATTCCGTGACAGACTCATCTTTCTTGTGGTCAGTGCTGCAAGAAAGAGAAATAGTGTCAGCCCAATGATTCCATTAGTAATTAATCTACCTATAATTCTGGATTGCGGTGGTTTGAATGTAACCCTGCTGATAGAACTGAAAATCTGCTTAAACTGAATTTGTGTCTTACAATATTGAGATGAAGCTTATTTATCAGAGTGTGCCAAGTATTTTAAGTGTCTGTTGAAAAATGATATCAAACTGTTTTTTCTGTTGTGCTAAAATCTCTTCCATGTATGCCGTGAATTCTTCAGCAAATCCACTAAAATCATGGAAAGCCAAAGAATGTTAATCCATTAAGTAATGGGTTCCTTACATAATGTGGTGAAAGGTGTGGAAAGTCAACACAGATAACTGCACAGCCCTAAGTGCGAGGAAATGGGCTCCACTGACCACACCTCCAAACTCAAGGATAACCACGGCCCAGAACAATGAGCCAGGAACAGCTGGAAAATTCTGAAAAACCCCACGGATCACTAATCAGCGTGTCAGAACAATATTATGACTTTAATTCTGAAAGAACAAATGCCATGTACAACTTTGCTTACACATTAATTGTAGATGGAGTGCAAGCTTTTATTTTCATGTCTCTTTTCACTTTTATTTTTCTAAACTCAGTGATGAGAAAATGACAGGGGCGAGTTCACCATTTCCCTCTGCGCTCAAGTGTGTTAGCAGCTACTGTTATTATGCCAAGAATCATGTGAACACATGGGCTTACAAGCAATATTTTAGTTTTGTTCTGTCTGTCAGCATCATTTTAAATAAATTACAGTTCACCAAATTCGTACGCCCCTTCCGTCATCAGCTCATTTGTTTGTGATGCTGTGATACAGCTTATTTGATTGGACACATAGCAATAGAAATCTGAAAATTCAGACTTTTATAGCTTCTCCAACAATCCTGTGGCAGAGGAACCTTTTTTGATTTGCTTTCATTTTCAAGGGGTTCTGTTTGTGAGTGTTTGTAAAGTCTGTCTCCAGTCAATCATAGGGCAGCTCAAACACTTGCCTTTTGATGATGTCATCAATACAGCCTCCTTATTTTTAGATTGATCCACTTCAGAAATCAAACTAACTCTTCAGAACCATGGGAATCAAATTAGTGAAGAAACATAATTAGAGAGTTTCATTAGAATGATGCACTACATTCATCCGATTAAACTGAGCCCCATGTTGGGATCAGGATTAACATTTTTCTATTTTTTTCCAGCGTGGTTTCATTAAAAAAGAAATAGTGATAGGGTTTTTTGTACTCACTGTGTGGTAAACCTCCTCCTGAAGCTTGACTGTGGCAGCAGATGATGGCACTGTGAAAGACCTGGAGAGCGGTGAGCGGTCAGAGACAAAGAGAATTTCAAGAATTTCCTCCTGATGTATGTCTTCTCTGTTTGAAAATCCAGATCTTGAAAGCGGTATCCAAGTGGATTTTCTACTACCTAACTAAATCTAAAATCCTCTTGTATGTTGGACTATTTCCAAAAATATCATCAGATATTTAAGAACTTTTATAAATCCAAACTTCCCCCTCAGACCTCCTGTAGAGTGGGTCAGAAAAGAGCTGAACAGACTTGAGGCAAATTCTGCTTTCCCACTGGCTTCAGCGCTTCCTTCCCTGACATTCTGTTTCCTCACTCGACTCCAGTTTGAGATATGATTGAGTGGTTGTGAGTGTGTGCGAGTGTGTGTGAGTGTGTATCCTGTGTTGCCTCTGATGCGAATGCCCAGAAAGCAGGCTGGGCTGTGTTAAAGGCTGCTGTTAGTGTCTGGGTAGGGGAGCAGTGGAGGGTTTCTGTGATAACCCCTCGATCCAGGGGGAGGGAGGAAGAGTGTTTATTTGGACAGATTAGAGGAGTCAGGGTATGCTGCCCAATCCACAACACTTTACACCCGCACTGAACACTCTCTCTACTCCACTGTCAAATACTGATAAGGTGGGTTCCAAAACTCGAAACAACAGAACTGCTTTTGTATTGACTTTCATGCTGAATAAAAACTCACAAACTGCCAGTAAACCCTTGTTGTGTCTTTAGTTGGACTGTTACATAAGATGTAGGCCATACTATACTGCGCTGAGGTTGTGAGCACTGAGACATTATTATGTTGTATGTAGCAGATATGATACAACTTTATGTGTCTTTACATTTCATTAATGCTGTGATTAACAAAATTAACAAAAGCCACTTGGTTAGGGTTAGGAAGAGATCATGGTTTTGCCTTAAAATACTTGGTTTTCCTGGCACTATTCTGGCAGGAAATGCAGTGATGTCCCAGGAAAAAATAACCCAACTTCATGGCACTAACCTGGCTGGTAATGCAACGATGTCTTGTTAAAAGACAAGCACTTTTTGTGGTGCTATCCTCTCAGGAAACGCAGCAGAATCTCAATAAAAAACAAGCACTTTTTGTACTTCAGGCTGGAAATGCAGGTACGTCTCAGGAAAAAACAGTATCCTATTATGTGACAGCGCTTTTCATGGCACTATTCGGCCGTTCAAGAAACGCACAGATGTCCTGGTTTAAAAACAATCACTTTTAGTAGCACTATTCCGACAGTAAACACAGAAATGTCTCATTAAAAACAACTGCTTTTCATGGCACTATTCAGGCTGGAAATGCAGCCATTAAAAACTATTACCCTATTACGTTACGCAACCATGTCTTGCTAAAAAAATAATCTCTTTTTGTGGCGCCTACCTGGCAGGAAATGCAGCTTTGTCCTGATGCCCTCCTGACAAGAAATGCAGTGATGTAGTGGTAAAAAACAATAGCTTTTGTGGCACTATCCTGGCTGAAGACACAGCGGTGTCTCAGTAAAATAAACAACTGCTTTTTGTGGCACTAGCCTAGAAGGAATCACAGCGATGCCTCAGTAAAAAGAACTGCCTTTCATGGCTGGGTCACTGAAAAGCACCCTTTTCTTTTGTTTGTTGGCCTTGAACAGTGGTCTGAAGGGGTCTGCAACCTGACAGGTGTCTCGCCTAGGTGACACGTCATCCACCATCCCCTCCACCTATCGATGGCAAAATCAGCCATGTCACTTTAGAAATGTTGATGTGAAACATAGATACATAATGAAATATATCTCTGGTTTGCTGCAATGTACAATGTCAATATTTCCTTCTGCTGACTGGGCTGAGACAGCACTTTTAGACTACTCCGAAAGCACAGAGCTCTGAAACAAAAAGGTGAGGGCCAAGTCAGAGTTTCTCTAGATTGTCTCAGAGGCTGGAATGACAGAGGATTGGCCCTTGACCTTTTTGACGAAAAACAGAGCTTGGCTCTCAGAAAACACAAGGAAATGAGGAAGGGGGTGGGGTAGAGGGGGGTGGGCACTGACTAATTTGGTGGAGAAAAGAGGCTGTCATGGGACTGATAAGAAACCAGAGGGGCTCAGTTCAAAGGGTGAAATTGGTATTTTGATATGAAGTCTCATTTTTTCTCATCATTTTGTTTATTTCTTCACAGGGGTAGGGTAAGGGGTACTCCCTGGAGAGAGTAAGGGCATTTTACCAGCTACGAGGAAAAATGAACAAAGAGTCTGTGAATGTACTGGCTAAAAAAATGCAGGAACACTGGGTGGTTTTGTCATTAACAATGCCACAGAGTGTACTGTTTATATGCGTATGTCAAAGTCTGGGGGGGTTGGTAGAGGAAGAGCACTCTTCCTGTCCTTGGAACCGGGATATCCGCCTCTGTGTCCACGTTCCATGACATGTCCCTGCATCTGCAGTTTTAGCAATCTTGTGTCCTTTAACCCTGGAGACTGAGAGACTGTAGAAATAAAATGGCAAAAATAGCAACCAGAAAGAAAAGCCTCTATTATGCTCATAGAAAGGAATCAAGACAGTCTGATTCCATGTGGCCCTGACTATTGTTGCTATCTGTTGTTTTAAAATGGTAAAAAATACATGTCATGTGTCATGTTATTTTAGTTTATACCCTGATTTATATCATTGACAGTATATTAGCTGTCTGTACAGCTTGGTCATATAATCTAGGCCACACTTCTACCAAAAAAAAAGGAAAAAGAAAAACAGAGATTTCATGAGTTTGATAATATCATTATTCACATAACTTTCTGTTACTTGGATTACTATACTTCCAAACTAAATGGAGAGGCTGCAGCATTGACAAAATTATATCAGGGAAATTTTGGAGGGAAAATAAATGAATTTTGCTCTTTCCTCCCTCAAAATCAACTGTGGAGCTTTAAACAAACTGGTCCAGTGGAACCACCCAGTGGCCATCAGCTGCAAACTAGGACTGAAGGGCAGCTGCAACATATCAGTGTTTGAACTATGAGAGCAAGGAGCCACGAACCGTCAGCTCACTATGACTCACCCAGTACGCCTACGCATGTATTTGCACTGTTAGATTTATATGACAATAATAAGATTAAAAGGACAGTTCCTCCCCAAATCAGAGCTTTCTTATCAGTCTTGATTGTTTTGGTGTGAGTTATCGAGTGTCAGAGATATTGTAGAGATGTCTGCCCTCTCTCCAGTATAATGGAACTAGAAGGCACTACATAGCTTTATGTGCTAAAAGCGCCCCCAAAAAAAATACATATGAAAATTTAAACAGCAATGTCTCTTCCCAGAAATCATGACCTGGTTACACAAGACAATCAGACCTGTTGTGAGCAGTTTCATGTAGGAACTATTTCTTTTCTACACCCACCAATTGTATCACCGCGCAGAGGGAAGCATGCATTCATTGCTAGCTCACCTTGTACCTCTGAGCAAGCTAACGTTAGATCTTAGCCAAGGATGCCACTCATGCTGTCACGAGCACGAGCCTCTCATCCATGATCAGTGGTGTAGTTGGCAGTGTTTGTGGAAACTTTATTACACAGAGCTTGTGCACAATACAGGTGTAAAGTATGCAAGGCTCGCTGTTGTATGGTGACACACTCTTCAGTATGACGACTAAAAACAAGACTAATTGTCTACAGCCATGCTAGCAGCTCTGTGAGGCTGTACTTATAGGCACAGGAGGCTAGTGCTATGAGCTAAATGCTAACATACTAATGCTAAGCAGGTGCATTAACCATGATCACCATTTTAGTTTAGTGTGTAAGCATGTTAACGATAGCAAATTAGCAAGGTACAGCTGAGGCTGATGGTAAAAGACTGCTGCAGGGATGACCTTTTTTTTTGTAGGCCAACGAGGAAGTTAGCGTTTCACTGGTTCCCTCATTAAAAAGCCTGTCGGGTTTTCCCACTGAATACTATCTTTGTTGGGCAGGATAATCTTCTTTAATTAACACCACTTTTATGATTTTGAAGTTTAAATGTAATCCCCAGAGGTAAAATGCTAATGTTAGGCTATAAACAAAGTACACCATGGTTACATGACATAACGTTGCCGCCACAACAAGCCTGTCAAGTTGTGTTCAGGGTACGTACTGTGGTCTCATTAAGCCATTTGTTAGCAACTGCCATTTTAAAGACACCGAAAGGCTTCAAAATTCACAAGCAGGGTATTTACTGTCATAGAGCAAAACATGAAAATCTAAAGCTTGTGTGAACCACAGACCTTATTTCAGGCATCTTCCCAAAAACCCATTCAAAAAACTCATTGTCTTTGAAATGAGGAAAGCAGGAATGCAAAAATGCAAACTCATATCTGGGTTTTTAGGCCTCATTGCTGCAGCACTTGCCACTCAATTTTAAAATTGAAATTCTGACCAGATGATGGTGCTACATTTAAAGTCAGTGAAAGAGAAAGGTTAGGGGATTACCAAAGTCAAAGGATTCATCCTCTGGGATCTATGGATATTTGGACCAAATTTAATGGCAATCCATCCTATAGTTGTTGAGATGTTTCAGTTTTGGCCAGTCCACAGCTGGCCAAAATGCCATGCTGCTAGCATAGCTGAAATAAGGGCCTTACAAGGGCCACATAATAAACCTATGTCTTCATAAATCTGCCTCTCTGCAAGATAGATGACTCAAATAATGGTTTAATATCTAAACTGAGTTAATCATAACAGTATCAAACCTGATTTAACCTGGAAGACACTGCCTATCAAGTACTTAGTTGGAACTGAATACAGCTTTCTTAGAAAACATGTAAAATTGTACTGAATCATGCAGTAGCCTAAAGGTTTTTCCAGTGATACAGTGAAAAGAAAGACATTTTTCTCGCATTCCATTCTTCGTTCTCAAGAGCTGATAACAGCTACAACTCGTATCCGTTATATCACTTTGGACATACAGAGAGAACATGCCTGAATACCTGCAATAGGACTGAATCAATCAAACTCTAAACACCAGAAGGCAACTAATGAGACTGCAGAGAGGAAACCAAAGGCAAAGACTCGTTGTTGAATAATTTATCAAAACATTTTATTTTCTCGAACAACAATACAATATATCACAGAAAAATCACAGAGGGATTTAAGACAGGTCTGGCTCAGGTTTTCTTCTATGTGAGTTCTTTTTGAAAACAATAAGTGCAGCATAAATCAAACAAGTCAAGAGTAAAAAGAGCATCATTACTTCCTTCAAATAATACCAATAATGAGGACAAGACACACACACAAAAAAACCGAAACCTCGACGTCATTAAAAGTCACATCCCTAAAAGTCTCTGCAAAAGTGTCAAGAATTACAACTACTGCTAATGCTCATCATAAAACCACTAATGCCTCACAAGATTATGAATTTCATACAATGGAAAAAACGTTTTTAAAAGATCCTGTAAGATCTGTTAGATACAGTACAAAGACATCATTCCATTTCTGTTACCAGCAAACTGTGTTGAAATGGTTCTAAGCACCAACTGGTTGGTTTGAGTTGTATCACTGACATACTGTATGTTCATACATCATTATATGCTGTTTAATGAGGGGGCACTGAGGCAAGGAGGGGTCTAGCACCATGAAAATTAAACTGCCCCCTGATTGCACTTCCCCTATCCACATATTATGACCAAACTACATTTTTAAAATACCTTGTAGCCCCTTATCAAGTGAAGTACCCTTTGATATGCAATAAATATATAAGAAAACAACCATGTACAGTATAAATAATGTCACAATTTACAATTTTCCATTTTCTCTGTAATCCAAAAAACAGAAACTGACAACAAAAAGAGGTATAAAAGTGGGAAGAAGTTCCCATTGCAGTAATTTAAACTAGAGTGAAACAGGATATTTTTTAGGGTGTATTATAATACAGCAACAACGAAAACAAATGACTGAGGTGGACAAATCTGACCATATACAAATTAGATTTTTGATTGAGAACAAAACTACGCAATTGTCCTAGTAAACCTGAAAACAGATACATTATGTACAGTAAATGGTGTGCACAGAGGGTGGGGCTGAAAGTGGACAGTCGTCATTTGTGGAAAGTTTAATTATTTGATTATACAGCGGTAATGCTGAACCTCTATTCAAACGATAGAAGATAGGCCCAACCAACTCACTGCATGTGAATACAGTCCGCTGCAGTAAGTGATAATCAAATGTTATGTAGGAAGTAAAGTTTTAACATATGAAGCCAAAGGTCGTGTAGCCTTAGCGAAATGAGACCCTTTATTGTGAAGGACTGTCTAAATGTTGGGAAAATAAAAATAAAAACTTCTCTTGTCATGACTCAATTCATGTGCTCTTTAGCAAGGTAAATTAGAAATACAGTATATTAAACCCCTCTTGCAGTGCATGGTGCCTCATCAGCAGTGGCGTCCCCAGAAATTTTTTATAGGGGTGGCCATATGGGGCCATTGAAAATCTTGAGGTGGCAAACAAAAACCAAAATCCAAAATTGAGTTTCAGGTATTCAGGTATGTTATGCTGTTGAAGTATATACTCAATTTGAAAACAATGTCAAAGTCAGTGTTGGGCAGTAATAATATTACTTTTTCCAGTACCCAATAATCCATTTTCATTTAGATCTGAAGTTGACAGTTCAAGGGACCCATTTCAAAAATGGCCATGCCAGTTGTTCCTTGGCCAAAATCTAGCCTAAATCTCGAGCATTATTTACCCTTCTTCACGACAAGCTATGCTGACATGGTTGGTATCAATGGATGCCTTAGGTTGTCTAGTTTCACAAGATACCATTACTGTCACACTAGCATAAAAATCAGAGTGCCTCAGACAGTAATGTCGGCGTCCCATTGTATTTGCCAGTGGAGGCCAAAGCCCCCCCCACTCTCCCCTTGGGGGCGCCACTGCTCATCAGGATGGATGTTTGGGGCAAAATGAAAACACTGAGGTGCCATTCAATCTGATTATCTATTTGGCCTCATTGGCTTTTGCATTAAAAGATTATGATTGTGTGTCTCTTTGGACATATTACGTTTTACAGACTGTAATTGGCACCTCATTAACAATAACATTAAATGGTAACTTCGGCCCCTCTGTACCCCATCTACGCACACCACTGTGTATTTCTATAAATTCATTCACAATTTACAGTTATTTATTTTCTCTGTCATCTAGAAACAAGAACATAGCAACAAAAGAGGTATAAAACTGGGATTGTTCTCCCATTCCAAAAATAAAAACGACATTATGTCTGTTTTCCGTGCGTATCATAGAAACCACACCGACGACTATTTAGCTGGACTTGTGAAAAAACAAAAAAATCTAATTATTCATCTACATACTTGATTTCCAACAAAGAATGAAACCATATTAGTCCTCTAGTAAACCCGTATTTTAGAGAAACTGATAAAAGTTTTTGATTTGTTTTTTAATACATACATAAATCCTTATTTGTGTGTTTAATCCTCTAATTACCTCTCCTCTAAATACAGTTTGCAAGGCCAATGTGGTGTACTTCTAGGCTGGTAAAACTTTCTTTAAGTATCGAACGAGAATAAATTAGATTGGAATAGCACCTCAAAGAGTATACAGACAGGAATTACAAATGTCAGAGTTTACCTGAATACCAAAAAAAAACAACAGGAACCAATACGATGCCAAATGTGACAATCAGCTACTTCTCCTGTGAAGCGATTCCCCTGCTGGTACAACAGAATCACAGCAAATTCATGGACATATAGAATAACTAGATTGGTGTAAAAAAGTTCTACTGAATTTGCATAAAAGTACCTGAATTTACACACAGAACCGGCTACTTGACGCTTTTGAATCACAGCAGTGTCCGTTGAACATATAACCTGATTTTCAGTGCTAGCAGTGCTCACATTTTTTTTTGTACATGTCTGAAATGCTTTTCGTGTGAAGTACCAGTCTAGTCATTCTATTTCAAAACACACGTCCAATCAGCAGCTGGTATGGGGAAGACAGTGAGCTATAGTTGGATTGGCTGAGTATCCATACCTTATTGTGTGATGTAAACAATATTGAGTAAACGTGATTGGCTGATTCAGAGAGTGTTTGCAGGAATAGATTGCCTTGAAGACAACATTTGTGCTGCCATTAGAGTTTTGGTTATGGCTGAAAGACACCAGGGACGAGTCCTCACTTTGAAAAGGGTGATGGAGCCTAGAGGGGAGGAAAAAGAGGAAGAGACAGAGTTCAGTTGGCATCTTGGAAAACTGTGTGTGTGTCTGCAGGTGAAACAATTTAAACACCACATCTACAAATATCTAATATACACAAAATACCAGAGGTGGGACCAAGTCATTGTTTGGCAAGTCACAAGTCAAGACTGACAAGCCCCAAGTCAAGAAAGGTAAGCTCTGAGTCAAAGCCCAAGTCAAGAAAGGCAAGCCCCATGTCAAGTCCCAAGTCAAGACTGACAAGCCCGGAGGTAAGTCCAAGTCAAGAGAGGCAAGCCCAAAGTCAAGACTGACAAGTGACCATGTGAAGTCTCAAGTCAAGAGTGACAAGTTCCAGGTCAAGTCCCAAGTCAAGAAAAGGAAAGTCCCGAGTCAAGGCCCAAGTCAAGACTGACAAGTCCTGAGTCAAGTCCCAAGTCAAGACTGACATATCCCAAGTCTTAAACTTTGAGTTTCAAGTCCCAAACAAGTCCTGACGCACTCTTTACCAAATGTAACGGCATTTTAACATAAGAGTAATAAAGTTAGCTATGCATTTGTTTGCTATGTTAATATTAGCCTTGACTAAACGTTCTTTGTGAAACTTACAATTTGGAACAAAGTTGGAAGCTGTTGCATCTGCATCTGTCATTTTTGATCCACAGGTCTTGCATACTGCAAATTGGGTTTTTTTTGTTTTTGTTTTTTTTATGATCACGGTATGGTTTTTGTATTTGTACATTTTCTTTGGTATAAGTTTTTTTAACTGGTACTCAGTAACTTATCATCGGCTCTCTCCTACAACTTGACTGGATGCTGTTGGATTGGTTCAAACAAGGTAGATCATCTGGGGAACTATGTGTCGACTCATTGGGAATTAATTGCATCAATGTTTGTTGATTTAGGAAATGAAGAGAAATAAATTAATTTGTGGCACACTTTTTAAACAACATACTTTTAAATCTTTGGGGGAAGGTATCAAGTATTTGCATGTCAAAAGGCTCCAGCACAAGTGAACACCACCCAAAAATCATATTTTTCCACATACTATTCTATACGCTACAACAGATAGCGTTATAATGGATGATAAAAACTGTTAATGTCACATATAAAAGATGTTGCTGCAGCTATTGGGTAAGAAAGCACACTAGTGGTTTTGCATGTTCCAGCATGTTAACTACACATGCACTGAAGGGGTAAAGTGGGATGAAAATCTGCTTGAGATGTGCTCCACCACAGCAAACATTTAGTTTAGATTTCATACCGCTTCGTGAAAGGTAGGTTATGGTTGTCTGAAAATGCAGCTGTGAGCAGAGGCTCAGGCCGTCTTGTATTGTATTGTTAAAGGACGAAATGTAGTGTCTTGAATTGAAATCGTTGCTGTTTGGAAACACACTCTCAAGTCTTAGATCTCATAAAAGGATAGTTCACTTTTTTTCAAGTCTGCCGTAAAAAAGGACTCTCATGCCTCTTCTATATATACACTGAGACAGTCTGCTGTTATCAGTACTGGCGGAAAAGTAATCCCTTCCTATTGAGATTCTAATGTAAGTGGTGTCAGCACAAAAAAACAGTCTGAATTAACACCAAGAATGAATTCCATACTGAAAAGACTGTAACTTTGGAACACAAGCACTTGATGTGTTTACCTGAGATCGCTGAAGCTTTATGGTAGCTTCAGCTGACCTTTAGGATTCATTTGGGTACTATAGATTTTGTCCCCCGTCACTTCCATTAGAATTAGATCTCTTCTCCACCACTATTAACAGGAGGCATTATTACACTGCCCAAAACTGTTTCAATCTGCTTTAAGGTAGACTTAAAACATGTCAACCTATCCTTAACAAAACTTATCTAAAGGCACAATAACTTTAAATGAAAAACAATCCCTGCTTGCAGCTGAACAAAGTCATAATAATGTCAGCTGGGACAACAAATTAACATATGGGTATTCACTGTAGTAGATCGCCAATTGCAAGCAAACTTCAAGACCCTTAAAGCTGATTTTCTTTTTTTATACTGACATGACTTGAACCAATGGGTTACTTGGAAGAGGAAGTCAAATGTTATGGCTCAGTTTGGAAAAAGTCAACAGCAATATAAAGTACAAACAAATTCTAAATAGTGGAGTAAAACAAGCAAAATCACTGTTCTTTAACTCATCTGAGTTTTTGGCATATCTAGTTTTTCATTGTGCTTGCAGCCCTTCACCTTTACACTGTAGAAAAGCAACAATATATGTATAAGGTAATATATAATCCTTTTTGTACCAAGAAGCCCCTACTGTAGTGTGCACTTTTAGGTGATGCTCAAGGTGGTGCAGTTAAACACACGTTGAGCGTCGCCTCACTCCCTGCCTCTGAAACTACTTTGCCGTGAAGAGAGTGGATGGATCTACTGTAGCAGCTCAAATTCAGCCAGTGCTAACCCGTTAAGCGGTCATACACATGGCATGTTTTTTGCGCCCTCAAATTCAATATTTTCAATGTAGATGTGTGGCAGGTACGCCTAAATGCCAGCTGTAAGTGCTTTGCATCTGCTCTTATAAACAGCACCTGGAAAACTTTCAGGTAAACAGGCGATGATACAGTGCTTGTTAAGGTTGCTTGGCAACCTCAGACACAACCTGCTGCCATGCTCTTGAAAGCTGGAACAAAAAAGGCACAGGAGTAGCACCCAGCGCCTGACCTCGCATTTCCCAGGCAGTTAAATGGCCCCTAAACCAGTTCCACGATCACAGTGCAATGCAGGGTCTAACCTATGTAACAGCAGCAACAGAAAGTTTGTTGATCTGGCAGGGAGTCAGGGTTTGTACTGGCTGAATTCAAGTTGCTCCAGAACTAGTGTCTGCTCTTCTCCTAGCTAAGTAGTTTTACAGGAGGAAGTGAGGGGGAGGGACTACGGGGTGCAGTACGGTCTGTCTCTGAAAAATATGACAGCTTGGAAAATAGCAATATGAAGCACTGAATTTGACAAATTTGAATTTCTGCATTTTTATGGGTCCCACTGCTTTTCTTGCAAAGTCAGGACCTATGAAGCCACTCCCCCCCAAAAAGAGTCCACAGCTCCACATACAGGGGTATTGCAACATTGGAGAAAAGCCAACAGAGGGCCCTGGGCTGTGTGCAAGAAATCCACCAACTTTCTGCCCTCCCTCTGGTTCTGTGGAGGAGCTGAGCACAGCATGGGTCAGTGGGGATTGCTGGAGGCTTCTTAGGGGCTGTATGATAGAGCCAGGCGGATGGGAGACTAGCCAGGGCCCTTGGAACATGTTGGAGGCAAGTTCAAGGGTGTGTGGACAATGGAGGACAGCTGAGAGCAGGCACTTGGCTGCGGGCAAGGAACCCTGAGACCTCCTGCCCTGTGTCGGGTTCTCTAACATGTCCTGTAGGCCCTGGCTCTCCTTTTACCTGCTATTACTGCCTCTCCAGCCCTGGTTAAAGCCTCTAACTCGCCCCACTGCTCCAGGCTGTGCTCTGCTCGTCCACCAGAGAACCAAGAGATCTTTTTGCAATTGAATCCTTAGTTCTTTATATGCATGCAATGATTATATTTAAAAAAACGTACTGGTGTAAAATGTTTTCAAGGCTGCAGTGTTCATAATTGAATACTTCATGCAATATTGATGTCAGCTGTCAGGTGGTGCCATTAAGTAAGTCAAATGAGAACGGTAGCACTCAATATGGGCGGTTTCAAATGTTTGACTCCACCCACATTGAGTGCCGCCCTAAATTGCACACTGCAGTGAGGGGTACTTGTGCGTGCCTGGTCTAGCCTCAGACCCTTTCTCAAAAGTACTGTTGGTTTACAAGATTAGAAAGTGAGACTGACCAGTGTGAAGGTGTCGTACGTTCTCATCAGCTCCTCCATCCGATACTGTTCCAGCACCACTACTCCAACTAGTGTTGGGTTCTTAGCTCGGGCACAGTCCTCACAGTGCACCACGTAGCACTTCTTACTGCTGTTCTCACTGGTCACAAACAGCAGGTCAAACACCTCCACCTGCACACACATAGTGTTCACATGTCTGTAAGTTATCACCACTTACACATATTTTTCTGTATGGACAGACAGCGAGGCCAGGGGAAGAGGGACTCACGTCACACTCGTTGCAGTAATAGGCTGGCTCGTCCTTCACACGACTCTGGTAACAGATCTTCTTCCCTGCAGCCACCAGCTGGTCTCTCAGAATCTGGATGTGCTTGATGGACTGCATCAGGCAGTGTCTGAAGGAGACAGAGGAAGAGTTAGTGAAAGATGTAAACAAACACACACAAACACATGGGGACACGCATGAAGAGACATCTCACTTGATCATCTTGTAGGTATCCTGGTCAGTGATCTTGATGGTGCGAGCCACATTCCAGGAAACATGGATCATGGGAACTATTGACTTAACTTTCTTCACCTCGTTCCACTCATAGCGCTCCAGGGCGAGTTGATATTGGTACGCTGGGTGAGAAAAAAACACAAACAGTGGTGAGCCTGAGAGCAGGCAAATTAAACAGCGTGTTTAAGTTGTAATTTGACACAAAGAACAACACCTGACTGGGGATACTTTGCTGATTTTCAACCAGCTTTGTGTCATAACAATGGTGGTAGTATGTGTAAATGAGCTATGTTAATTTAAACTTCCCTTCATCTTCCCAGTGCCCAGATCTCACTGCTCATTTGTGTCCTTTGGCACATTTTCACTGGCTCTAGCTAGGGCTGTTGCTCGAACTACAAATTGTACTTCTGCATTTTTGTATGCCCGCCACCACAGACCCAAGGATTATGAGAGAGAATAAAGAGAGCATAACCCCTCTCTCTCGATTTACTTTCTCTCTTAAACTGAGATCAAACAGTAAAACTAGGCAGTGCTGGTCAAATATAAACCAAGATTCTGTTACTGCATTACCTAAACTGTCTTCAGAAACATATTTTAGTTCACTGTTTGAAAAAATGTATCCACTGATTAACAGACATCTCTTGTGCAATGTGATTAGGCATATGGGGAAAAAGTCTTTTGGGGCCCAATGGCATCACGTGATGGACCTGGAAGTTTTAGTTACAATGTTAAGCCACTATGTCAAATTGGCTTCAAAGTCTGGCGCACTTCCTGGGGACCCAACTGAACTACCAGACCATTTATTAGAGAAGGGTCTGGATGCTTGCTAACTACTCACTTCACTACACAACACAGTCACGTTACTACAAGACAGCCCTCCAGACATCTTTACCTAACCCTAACCATAGTGTGTCTGCAGCCACATCTAGAACTACTTGGTACCAGCCCGCCGCCACAGTGTCATTGGATGGGCAACGCGTATTAAATCACCCACCAGTGGGAGCGTTTTTGGTCCACTGCGGCACAGTGCATTCTGATAGTTGTAGGTTTTCTACCTCTTGAGTAAAAGCAAATGCCACAGCCTTTATCCTCTGTTTTCTCTTGTTATATAGCCCCAATTTCAGAAGTGTTTGTGCCTTTTTACTGCATAGACAGCCAGTTTTATGAAAAGACCATCTTTCCAGCAGTGAAATACTTCTTTAAGCTTTGAGCTATTTTCTCATTTTTTGGTCCTCGTTATAACTTACAGTTGAGTGGTCCTACATTCCAGGCGATGTTGTTGCACCAGCCCACCGCCTGGACCCAGTGCACAGTCCCCGCATTAATCCACACCAGGTCTCCTGGCCTCTGAATGAAGCGGTACACAGGAATGTTGGAGCTGTACAGGTCTTCCAGGACCGGCCACCAGGACCCTGTAAGGTAGTCAACTCCATGCCTGGGGGAGACAATTTGCAACAATGCAATTTAGGATGCACAGATCTTGTGGCTGATTGCTACATCTGTTGTTAAATCTAACAGCCTCTTCACTCACTTCTCACAAAAGGTGTTGATAGCCCCCCAGTAGTGCTCATGGACAGCGAACCACTCACAGTCACCAGGCCCGATATTGATGTTGACTGAGCAGAAATTGTTGTTCTCTTGATGACCTGATGAAAGGTGCAGACAGTCAGTTTAGTCTTTAACTTGAAACATCAATCAGAGATTTACTTGTGCTTAATTGTGTTGTCAGACAAACACTGACCTGGCGTGCGGCTGCCTGGCACCTTCATGTAGAGCTGGACGGTGTTCATGCCCAGGATGGTGTGACCGACGTGACTAAGCATGTTGTTGCTGGATTCCACTCGCATGAAAGCTGGCAGCTTCAGCAGCTCTTGCAGCTGGGGCTTCCACCTTGTAAAAACACACAGCAGGTAATGTGATACAACAAGGACCCTCAGTGAGCTCAGTTTAATTGGGCAGAATTTGACCACACAATCTCACCTTTTAGGGTCGGAGAGATCAATATTGGTCCCAAATTTAATGATCTTCCCGCATGATTTCTGCTCTGAGCTGTGGAAAATGAACAAAGTCTGAGTTAAGTATTGTTAACACAGCAACAGTGAATTCTTCATACAAACAGATGCAAGTTTTGTGCTAACCTGTTGGCATGAAAAGGCTGGCCTTTGCTGAAGTTGGTAGCAGGATTGGCTTTAATCGAGGCAGGACTGCCTTTACCGGATAATGCCAGAGCAGCTTTTGTGGCGGCTGATGTGTCTGAAGACTTGGGGTGCTCTCCTTCCTCTTCATTCTCGCTCTCCTTCTCCTCCTGCAACACATCTACATGAGCTCAGCTGACAGGTTGGCTAACAGTTTGAATACATACACTGGTCACTGTCAAGTTTAACCTTGGACAAAGATTATGTGAAATATATTATTATTTACCTGCAGCATGTGTGCACTTCATTAGTTCATATACTTAACAGCTAACCAACAAAGACATTACTTTGGCAGTTTAAATACAAAGACAAGAGTGCTTCCTTTGCTATTCTATGGAAACAGTTTGAAATGAGCAGAACTGTGGTGCAAAGGGCTGAACTAACTGTGAGACTATATGTGTCAATTATAGTAACTGTACTGTGTGTGCTTTTCTCTATTGCTGCAACTACTGGACAGAATTGATTGCCATTTTCTGAAAATGGTTCCCAGTGACAACCTGGCAACTGTTCTCTCAATCCCCGTACTGTATGTTGTGCTCTTTAATATAACAGTTAGTCCCGACTGAGCATTCTGAGTGGACAGGAGGCGTTCTATGAGTGCTGATATACAATATAACAGCACTGGGACCTTTGCTATGCATGTAACACTCCGCTTTACAGGAGTTCTGAGACATTAATTATGTTAAGTAGCTGACATTAAGGGTTTTAATTTTACACTGCAAAATGAAGTATATTACCGCAAATAACATTTGAGTTAAATAACGAATGGTCAGAGGGATGGAAAGACGCCTGAATAATGAGAATAGTGCCCAGTGCCCAGTCTTGTGTTTTTCAGGTGGTTAAAGATGCAGCAAGTGTACGAACTGGTTGCTAAATACATGAAGACATACACATGTAGCCTACATGATACAGAGTAGCCGGTCTGTGGTAAAGTGTAGACCCACACAAAATAGTGAGCTAGCGTGCAAGAGTGTTTTGTGTGTTCCTTGGCAACAGTCCAGTCCCGGTCCAGTCGCCGCACTATTTGTGTTGGCAGAGCCAAATAAATAATCAGATAAACAAACAAATCATAACCTGTTGCTGCTTTTTACTGCTGATAAATGGTAGCTTGAAGACAGCTCGTAACAGCTTGTAGAGCATTAAAAAAAAGTATAAAGTATAAAAGCAATATCACACTCAAGGTCATGCTGTTGTACTAAATATCAGCATGGCTTTGATTATCTTCATCCGACCAAATCATAGCCGTCCTCAGACAGAAATAATGACAAAATATTTGACAAAGTTAGATGCTAAAAAACAATATGAGAGGCCGTCAAGGTGGATTTGACAAACATGGAGATATTAAATGGGAGCATATTAAAGTCTCCAGTAGGTGATGTTACATTGCTGGTGCAATGGCGGATCAAACTAAACAGAGACGGATGAAGGGCAGACTATCTGTTAATGACATGTACAACAGGTACGGACCTCTCATTTAATTTGTACCTAGTATAGCAGAAAATTCTGAGTACGAAAAAATTGTGGAGTGACACAAATTCTCTTGTACTTCTCTTGCACTTGCCACTTAACAAATCTGTTCGTATGTGTGGTTCTTGAATGGTGAAGGCCCAGTTTTTGATTCAATTTTAAAGATAGTTGCAATACAGGCTGATGTAAGTCAATTAATATTGCCTTTAATCATATCCATATCCACTAAACAATAAACCATCTGTGTACACGTGTTTGCCATGAGGGAAAATGTCTACCTGTAGACTCTCCTGGAAGCTGGAGGCCTGGTACTGGGCGTATTTGGCAATGGTGGTGTGTGAGCGGCTGCTCTCGCAGGGCCATGTCTGTGCCGAACCACTGGGATCCCAGTTCTCATCAGCGGGCTGCTGAACCTGAGTCCTCACTTCCACTGCATGCTCTGCATTGGCTTCCACCAGGGATTTGGTGGAAAACAGGCCAAGGTCTCACATTGGGAAATGAAAGCAGAAAGAAGAGATAATTATTACATGAATACAAATTTAAAAACACTTGTTAATTCTTTTAATTTTTGGATTATTTTTTATTTTAGGTTTCTCAAGGCATTGGGATTTTTAAACCCCTTCAAATAGTTGTAATTCCACTTATGTTGCGTTAGTTAATTTACTTTCTGACTCTAAACTTTACTTACTTCATACAACTAAGGAGATGTAGGTATAGAAATTTGTGTATCTATACCGAACGATTGTAAAACATACACTGAAATATGCAAAAACATTCAAAGCAACGATATTTGATAGTACAGTACCTAGTACAGCTGACCAGTGGCCCAGCCATCATGTCATGGTTGAGCATACCTGGTCTGCATTCACATATGGATTATAAGACACAAGTGTGACTATGAGGATGTGGCACTGTATTTACAGATTGTTCTCACAATGACTGTGAAAAATGAAGCATCTATACAAGGTGGAGAAAGAGCAGGCGAGCCTATTATAGAAATGACTCCAAATTTCTCATGTCTAAAATGCCAAGTGTAAAATATCTACTCCGTGTAAAATAAACCCCACAGTGCCCCCTTCCCTATCAGTGTTTTCTCTTTCTCTGCTTCTTGCATGACAATTTTCACGAAACAATGAACAAAAGGCCCTAATTAATGGCAATGTGTTACTAATGACCAAAAACTCATTTAGTGTGAATGGAATCTGATCAGCTCTGTTGGGCTCAATACAGTAACTGGAGTGGGGTCAATTAGCTGTAATAAGTGTGATGTGTAAAGTTACTCAGACGAAGGGAGCCAGCAAGGCCTCTGATGACAGTAACTGCATTTTTGGGATCAGTGCAGAACTGTAGTAGAACTGGAGAGAAGGCGTCCCTCTTGCTTTCCAACTGCAGAGGGAATGCAGAATCACATAACGTTTGAACAACGGAATACATTTGTGCTGAAAACAAATAATAAATACTGACAGTAGGTAGGTAACGTGTACAGTAGATCTCTTGAAATAAGGTTAATAAATAATTTGAGAGATTTCAAATAATGCACTGAATGTACTGTAATGGCTGTACTCAGGCAGAGTGGTGCTTTGAGCTAAATACTAAATGCTAACGTCAGCATGCTAACATGCTCACAATGACAATGCTGACGTTATATGTTTTATAATGTTCACCATCTTCATCAGACCTTGTTGTGAGCACTTTCATATAGGAACTAGTTTCTTTCCACTGAACTACAACCGCTAACCACATCAGCACTCAGAAGGAAACATGCCTCTACTGCTAGCTCCACTGAGCTAGCTAATATTACAGCTCAGTCGAGGAGGACGCCATTATTGTTTACATCTCTGTCATGAGCACGAGCCTTACGTCAATGAGTAGATGCACGCTTCCTTCTGTGTGGCAATATGGCTGATGGTTGTACTTCAGTGGAAATAAAATAGCTCCAAAATGAAACTGCTCAATACAGTCTGTGGATTATTCTGAGTAACTGGGTCAGAAAGAGACATTGCTATTGAGTTTTTCAAATCTTTTTTTTTTTTTTTTGTTGGTGCTTTAAGCCCCACAAGCTGAGTGCCATCCAGTTACATTATATTTGAGAGAAGTCAGACATCTCTACGGTCGGAATCTCAAACACCCTACAACTCACACCAAAACAGTTAAGAGTTTAAGAGTGATAAACAGCACTACAGGTACGAGGAAAAGTATGTATTTTTGATTTGGGGGTCAACTGTCCCTTTAAATGTTGCATGTGTTAGTCTGTATGTGTGTATTAGTGTGAAGCAGGGTGTGATGAATGCAAAAATGTGCACTTTTATGACTCCTTTTATGGCACTTATAAGTACAGCTGAGGCTGACAGGAATGCCATGTGTCAAGTTTTGCGAGCTTTTAGTCATAAAAGGTTCAGCTAATTAAACGTGTTGCAGCAGATGAAAAATCAAGGGATCACCGAGGTCCTTACAATTCATCTTGAGGGGAACATGAATGTCTGTACAAAATTTTCTGCCAATTTATCAGACGGACATTGAGATATTTCAATTTGGAGCAGTGTGATGGATGACCTACAGGTTGATGTTTCTATCCCTAGAACCATGGCAATAGCCAAGACAATCACCAGAGTAAATTTTTGCATTGTAAGTTTCTGCAGACCACAAATATGCTACATTTGTACGTTGCTATGTAGAGGACATGTTAAAACTTTACGTTTTATTTATATTTCAACAATACTGTGGTTAACTTGGTCATGATTTGGAAAAGATTCTGTCTTGGCTTAAAATACTCGCTTTTGGTGGCATAATGTCGGCAGCAGACGCAGTCTTGAACACTGGTCTGTAGATGACATGCCTCCACCATCCCCTCCAACTCCTGATGACCAAGTGAGCAGCTCGTATATTCCAACATTTTTAGAAACGTTGATGTGATACAAATGAAATGTACAGCAATGTACAAATTTAATGGATCTGTGGATTGCAGAAACGTACAATGCCAGCATTTTCTTCTGGGCCTGGTTTGCCCCAGCGTGGCTAAAAACATAGTTTTAGGATTCAGTACCTGATGATATTTCTCAGTGGGCTGGATCATATTGACTATTCTAATTTGTGCGGACTCACGTAGATGCTTGGCGTAGGAGGGTTAAGCCTCTCTCGAGGAATTGGGATCTCTGTGGCAATGTTCGGTTTAACAGAAAAGGCAGGCAGCAGGAACGACTCCTTGAATTTCCCCTTCACCCTCGTCCCCCTGGAAAAGATGACAGAGCAATAAAAGATAAAACTCATGAAGAGGAACAATTTAGATGGAGAACCAAAACAGTTTAATGACACGCCCAGACTAGTAGTATCGTTGTCAGAGCACTCACTTGCAAGATCTGACCACTTGAGCACCTGTGTTGTCGATACTGATCTTGGATAGAGGGATTCTTTGCTCCTCCACCTCTGATATGTTGAATGTTTGTCTTCCAGCACTCTCCACTTTAATCAAAAGGATCTTCAGTTCCTTAGACAAGCCCATGGACAATGCTTTCAGTTTCAGCGGATCAACTGGGGGTGATGAGCAGGGAGGCTTACTTGCTGGTGTAGACACACATAACTTGGATGTATTGATTGTTACAGTGGGCGCTGAGCTTGAGGTCTTGGAATTTGTGTTTCCGGCTGCTGAGGATATCTTATGTTCTAATTCACTGACATCTTCCTTCTTCTCCATTGTTATCTTTACCTCAGCATTCCCTAGATCTGCAGTTTCTTTACGGATGTGTTTGCCACGTGGGGTTTGATTTCCCTGAGGAATCTGGCCCTTCGTACTATCGTTGAAAGGTTTGGGTGACTTCCTGGAGATGACGTGCAATGAGGATGAAACATCCCTTTCTTCCAAATCCCCTTTGTTTTTAGAACAGATGACACTGCCTTTTTCTGCCCTTATCTTAATTTTGATCTCTCCCTCTCTCCCTCCATCCTTAGCCTTTTGTTTTCTCTTTCTGTCTGTCCCTATGCTTGCTGTCTCTTCGCTGTGTCCTCTCTCCTCCTTGGTAGAGACAGTAATGAGGCTGGTGAAAGTGGCTGTATGTGTTGTGGTCACTCTCAGCTTTGCACTCAGTGACCCATCCAAAAATGGTGACTCTGTCCTCTCAGGAAGGATCTCCATATTCTTACCCACTTGGTTCTCTTTTATGTCGTTCTCAACTTCGTCCGGATTCTCCTGTGCCAGGGTGTCTGTGACAGGCTCCTTCAGATGAGTTGGACTGGGGGATGTCAAAAGTGTGTCTGAGGTAGTGTGAGGTGATGACTGATTACCAGGTTTGGAGGATGCTGCAGGGTCTGATTTGGGAGAGAAATCCTGATGCTCATGAATTTCTGGCCCCAATTCAAGAGAAGAAGAGTACTTTACTCCTCTGGTGGTGCCAGCAGGAGGCCCCCCAAATGGACCGCCTCGACATGTGATCCTTTGGCCCCCAAGAAAGGTGGCAAGGCTCTTGAAGACGTCGTCCAAACCGGTTTTACGGTGGCGAAGCTCTCGGAGAGGAGAGCCAGTTTTTCCATTGCTTTCCAACTCTTCTTCCTTTTCTTCCTCCACAACTTGTTCTGTTGCAAGAGGCAGATTGCAGAGTTCAGATGCACCATTGTGTGAATAATCAGCCAGTGCGCCTTCACAAGGCTCCTTTTTCATATCATCAATGCTCTCGCTGTCGACAGGAGGAGGAGAAAAGCACTGGGTGGGGCTGGGCTGGAGGACAGGTCTACTTATCACTCCTTTTTCTAGCTCCTCTTCATCTTCTCCCACAGATGATACTGGAGAGCCCTGCCAGCTGAGAACAGGAGGAGTATTTGCAAGGTTGTCTCCCATTTCTCTCAAATTTCCCATCACAGCCACAGGTTGTAGATCTGGGGCATTGAGAACCCCTCCCTGCCCCCCTTCTTTGCTATAGATGGGCTGCTGTAAGCTAATAGAACATGCTCTACTGAGAGGGGCTAAGGCTTTAAATAAAACAGAGGGGAGTGTGTCATCGGGCTTGGCTTTTGGATGTTCATCTGATTGGGATGACACGATGGTGGGCCTTCTGCTGGTCTGGTGAGGGCTGGTGTTCCTGGGAAGAGACTGTACTAGCTCTTCCCTGACACGGAGTCTGGAAGGACTGCTGTTCTTCTTGGGCATTTTGTGATTTTCAGATTTCGAGGATGGCTGCAATGAGGTGCAGCCGGGACGAGGAGTGTTTGTGGATGGCCTGTGTGTCCTCTCCGCTCGTTCGCCCCTGTCTCTGTGCTTGTGTTTGTGTGGTGACTGGTCTTGATTCTCTGCAAACAGAGTTGTACTCATTCTGGCTTCTCCTGAAGAGTTCAAAGTAGGGATGGAAGTAAATGTTTCATTTTCAGTTACTCTTTTTTTCAAACCTAACTTCCTTTCCCTCTTTGCTGCTTTATCCCTCTTCCTTTTCTTCTCGGCCAACTTTTTTTCCTCTTTTTTCTTCCGCCTCTTTCTCTCATCACCCTTTCTGTTTGCCTTCTGAACTTCTCCCTTTCTCTCTCTCTCCTTTTTCACCACCTTATCAGTTTTTTTGTGTTCCTCCATTTCCTTCTCAGGCTTGTTTGCTCTTGACCTGCTGTGGGGAGACTGTCGTGAGCAGAAGGGCTGTGAGATCTTTCTATATTTGATATCCGAAAACCTTGATTTTGAACCAGCGTGAGATGTGAGAGACAAAGGTCTTGGGGTGTGATTAGGGCTTCCCTGGAGTTTCTGCTGTCCACTGAGGCCAGGGCTGCACTGATGAATGATTGATGGATCTTTTCTGCCACTGGCTGCTGTGTATGAAGAGGGACTGGAAGGAGCACGTGGACTGCTGGCAGTAGAACCTCCATCTTTAGGACTGCAGAGGAGGGACGAGTAGGGAGGAGAGTCTGCACCAGATGACTTGGAGTGGGCTCGATCTCTTGAAGTGTCCCTTTGATGAGTGCGCTGAGGTTCCTGCAGAGTTAGCATTACAACTGTTTAGACTTTTGCTCAGGGATAGGACGCTCAATTACATGTACTGTTACACTGACATTGATAAAAATAATAATAGTAGCAACTTAGGCTTGGCATAAACAGCTTTTAAGTTTTTTATCTCCATATACACTGTACTAAAATTTAAATGCAACACTTTTATTTTTTGCTCTGAGAACCGCACTCAATAGATACATCTCTCTCAAACTTTGTTCACAAATTTGTTAAAATCTGTGTCAGTGAGCACTTTCTCCTTCTCCAACATACGTAATCCATCCACCTGACAGGTGTGGTATATCAAGATGCTGAATAAGCATTGCTGCACAGGTGTGCCTTTGAATGGTCACAATAGCCACTTTTACACTGTCTGTTCAAGGCGGGAATATTGCTACGTTATGCAGCCTCACCATTAAGAATATAAGGCACAACCACGGAATGGGGGGGGTACATCCAGACTGGCTGGACGTACAGCCAAATTCTCAGAAATGACATTAGAGATATCATTATGGTAGCGAAAGGAACATTCAGTTCATGGACAACTGCTCTAGTGGACATTTCGGCAGTCAGCATGCCAATGTTATGTTCCCTCAAAACTTG
Organism: Epinephelus moara; assembly: GCF_006386435.1. NCBI lineage: Eukaryota > Metazoa > Chordata > Actinopteri > Perciformes > Serranidae > Epinephelus > Epinephelus moara. The sequence continues at coordinate 34,209,982 of NC_065508.1, read as the reverse complement.
TGACATCTGTGGCATTGTATAGTGTAATCAAACTGCACATTTTAGAGTGGCCTTTTATTGTGACCATCCCGAGGCACACCTGTGTAGTAATGATGCTGTGACAAATTTGTGAACAAAATTTGAGAGCAGTAAGTCTTTTGTCTGCATAAAATAGTTCTCTGATCTACAAATTTTTGTTCAGTGCACTTGATTATTTAGGCCGTATTGATTTGGATACAGAATATCACACACTCATCATATTTATGCTATTTAAATGTTTGCTTCTTACTGTGCTTTGTTTGTGGTGATGGCTCCGTGAGTCCTTTTCCTCATGAGAGTGTAGCGGAAGGTTGTGCTGTAGGGCCCTAGGATGGCCTGTGTGCCGTTGATTGTGGTAATGATGGTTTTGGTGGCTGTAAGGCACACGGGTGTGGTCTGCTGGTGAAGACGAGATTTTCCGGTCGACCTTCCCCCTGCTTCCATGATGCTGCGGTCTGCTGCCACAACTCTGGTTTAGAGCCGCTAGGTGACTGTTACTGAAGCCATGTCCTCCAGCTCGCAGTTTAGAGGTCTCCTACAAATGTCAGAACCAGGGATGGAAATCAACGGTGATCCAAATGTTTGTTCAGATTAATTATTTTAGTGCTGATTATAGAAGCTCACCTGTTGCTGTGTTGTTGAGGTCCTGTGGTCAGAGTGGTGGCAATGACCCGCCCTGTCATTAAGAGGCTTCCAGTCGTCTTGGTTGCAGCGGTGGTGGCGAGGTGGTGATTGGGCGTGGGCAAGTAAAGGTAAATGCCTTGATCCAGGATGAGATGACTGAACAGAGAAGCAGAAACATCCTGTCACACTAGATGGGATTTTACCAACGGGTGGTGCTATTGCACAGAAATGAAGGGCCAGATAAACAGGCTGTACCTAACAAAGGAATCAGAGTCAACAAACTTTACCTGATCAGGGCCAGAGTCTCTTCTTCTCTTGGCTAGACACTCTTCCCTAGGGGGTGGAGGTGGACTGTGCTGGTGCAGTTGGTCCCGCCGCTGGTGGAGGGCTGACCGTTTCCAGGCCCCTGGTCTGTTGTTTATCATTCTGTCAGGAAAGCTCCTGCGGTAGTCTGAGGGGGCCCATCTCTCCGGCGGGGACTGGAGGTCTCTGTTGTTGCGATGCAGTCGTGGACCCCCACGCTAACAGACAAAAAAGAGAAAAAAGGACATAAAGAATCAAATGATGACACACCTCTAGTTCCATCAACAATATGAACTCCTTTGGAAGTAACATTGCTTCAGATCAGCAGGTCTCACCACAGAGCTGCTGACATTGTTGTCCCAGTTTCCATAGCGCTCCCCTGGTCCTGTTAGATAGCCGTTGTTGGTGCCAGCTCGGTTGTGGAATGAGCGTGTGGAGTTGTGGTGCCAGTTCTGGGCCTCAAACGGCTGCTCTTTACTATCCCAGAGACGTAGAGGCTGTCTGTGCCCCTTAGAGATCCCCTTATCCTGGACATGGTTGACTGTTCTCTCCCCCCTGAGAAACAGACCAACTGAACTAAGCAACAACTATCGAGAACTGTTCAAAACAATGATGCCATAGCATGACAGGCACAAATTGGACTTTACACACCAAGTAAATATTCATATCCCTGATGGAATCAGAACTAGCAAAGCTGGCTATCCAACTGATTTAAAAATCTGAAAATAAAGAAAATAAATTCCGGTGCTATAAGTTGCAAAATGATATTTCTACTGTTTTACTCACCTATTATAAAGACGATTTGATGGTGGATGATGTGATTGATTGCGCCCTCCTTGGCATCTGTTGTGACAAAAACATACAGAAACTCTATAGTGTCTCAAGGCTATGATGCAGCTGAGAGTTTAAAACATACAGCCCATAAGAGCATATGGCTACAAGTCAGGTTAAACCAGGTGAACCAGACTTCTCTTTGCCACTGTTTGCTTTATATGTGCACACTTCCCTTAAATGTCATGGTAATCTGTGTTGATGATTACAGCACGTATAAATGAGATGTTACTTCAGGAGCATTTCTTATTAGTGGTGTTCATTTTATTTCTTATGAGGTAAAAACAGCCTCTTTTGTAGCAATTAACTTAGTTATTTGCATAGCTGGATATTAAAGCGTTTTTGGTTGAAGGATCACATAACCCCATGCAGACTATTATATTGTCATTGTTACCATATCAAACACATTTAACAACAGTAAAACTAAATCAAAACATCTGCTTACAAACTCTCACACAACCCGTGCAGTATAATCCAAGGTGATGCCCTGTGGCCCAAAAAACACCGTTTCCTATTGACTTACAATAGACGAAAAACTGTCTGTAAATCAGTGGATAATTTTTTTTTGAGGATTACAACCTGTGCAAAATAACTAATTTCCCTTTTTTTTTTAGTTATTTCCATTTTATAAGGGGCAGTTGAACCATTTTGGCTTCATGTGCCACTGAGCCACTTTCATAGAAATGAACAGGAATCTAGTTCTCTTTATTCATCCATTGTTTTCATTACTAAGGTTTTAGCCAATATGCATGTGCCTGGGAAGTACTGAGGGTATGACTGGATAAATAAGACTTGGATTACACTGCACGAGCTGTGTGAGACTTTGTACATGGATGTTTTGATTTAGTTTTGCTGTTGTTAATGTGGACCCCGTTTACTTCAATTCATTAGGAACGCTCAGCTTTTTTGGATTCTCTGTTCACTGTGCAGGCAAGTGCAAGTTTTCCCCATGAATTCAAGATAACATGTATTAAGTTTTTTATGTACGAATGATCATTTTGTGGATGAAGTATTCCTTTAAAATCAAAACATGCTTAGTGAAGTCTTGAATTTGACCTTGAAAGGAGGATTGTGACTTTATTTTTCAGCTGGATTGGATTACTTTTTGGTACTGTTTTTTGAACATTACATTTTTAAGTGCAAGTTGCTCAGGACAAAACCTGTCAGTGCCATATTTTTTAAATATAATTTATTATTTACAGTTTAGTGTTTGTGTCACACCTCTTTATCAGAGCCACAATTATTACTATTGCCAAACCACATAGCTGCAGACACAATCATATTCATCAGAGCCACGCTCAGCTGCTGCAGCTGAATAGTCAGATTGAGGCTTCTCTCAGCTGAAGAACTTATAGTTTCATTCAGCAGAGTCTTTCTTGTTTAAACTGCAGATGGGCTCCCGCTCACAGCTGCAGCTGGAGTAAGAGCTTTTCATGAATATGCTCATCACAGTTCAGTTAATCAGTCAGTCCCTTAAAGTGGTGCTTATCTCGAATCAGCCCAGACAACAAAGGCTGAAGTCCCACCTGCTGCAGTGACCCTTGCTGGGGAAGTTCAAGCCTCAAGTTGTGCCACTATCCAATCCCACCGACTTTCAATTATTGTCAGGAAGGCTTCGGACAACTCTTTCCCCCAACACTCTAGGCTTTAAAGGCATTTCTAGTGTATCTGCTCTCTAAAGAGTTACAGCCAACAATATCCACTTTGACTCCTCTGAAGCTTGGTGTAGTCTTATTGGAGGTCTTGGCTGGTGTTCACGAGTAAAAATCATGATGTATGATCAGTGAATAAAGGAAAACTATATAGTACAGTTAGTACATAAGAGGTTATATCCACCGCATGTGAAATGACATGTGTACTCCTGTGAATATACCTGTTCTTTTAGAACTTAAAGATAACACTATAGAAACACTAAGTGTGTGTGAGTGTTGTGACGGCGCTGCTGACCTTTCTGTGTGGCTCCAGGGGTGACCATTTACAGGAGCCCATTGTCCTCTGTTAGGTCCTCCAGCTGGATAGGAGTCCCACGTGTTACGGCCAGAGTACAGCTCTGCTGGGTGATACATGCAGCCTGAAACACAAATGATGTTTATTGCGTATGGTGTTATGATTTTAGGTAAATAAATAAATTAATGAACAAATGAATAAATATGATATGTCATGCCAGTGTCAACCACTCCCATCTTAGCTTATGTAATGGCAATGACCAGCGTTCTCCACTGAAGCTTTAGTTCCTTAATGCTTATTAAGAGGACTGCTTTATTCACTCATTTATTATTTGAAAAAAGCCTACAGGTTTACGCTGTAATCACAGCCCAGTCACCAGAGGAAAATGTTGCCATTGCACATTTCTGCAAATCACAAATGTGTTACATTTGTATGTTTCATTCGTATCATGTCAACGTTTCTTAAGTGACGTTCTGATTACATGTCTGTGAGCTGACTTGGACGGTGGATGGTGTGACACCTTGGTGAAATGCCCACCAAGCTGCAGACCACTATTCAAGAATATCTAACAACAAAACTGGTTGGTTTTTTAATGATCTGTTGCTGTTTTACTAGCAGGAATAGTGCAACAAAATGAGTGGGTATTTTTTACTGAAACATTGCTGCATTTGCTGGTGGAATAGTGCCGCCAGAACTGGTTGTGTTTTACCAAGACACTGTGTTTTCAGTGGGGACCTTCCCACCAAAATTTTAATCTAAAACATGAATTTTCCTAACCATATACCCAAGTCGTTTTTGTGCCCAAACATAACCATTACTACAGCATTTTAGAAACGGACAGACATATAAAGATTCAATGTATCCCCTGCATAATAGATGACAAATGTAACGCATCTGTGGTTTGCAGAAATGTACAATGCCAACATCCATTCTGGTAATTGAGTTGGTAATCCAGTAGAGTAAAACCCAGTTCCAGCAGCAGCTGAACACTGACGAAAAACACTACACTCACACATAGATATATTTGGAGGTTGGTGACACTACAAAGCGTGACATCTGAACTAACGGCTGAGCTTTGTTCTCACACTCAGTGCAGCTGATAATAACCTACACCTTTACACAAATGCTTTAAGGCAGTAAGTACTACTGTGATACTATAAAATGCTACTGTGGCAGTGCATGTTTGCATGTAAACAGCCATAAATACACACATGCACACTCACACACACCCACAAAGTACAGAGATAGAAACAGTGGTTACCAGTCTTGGTCTGTGTTTGGGAGGCCCTCCACTTCACACCTGAGAGCAGAGAAACATCAGTGTCTATACAACCATTGCTTTTGTTCTGGCACCAAGTCTCATTTAGTGTATCTAGTACATTTTGTTTCCTCATGCTGTATTTTCTGCTGCACTGTATCTGTTCAGCGGTCCTATCATCAGTTAGCCAGAGCTGCATTGTGCATTCAGCCTCTCTCTAATCACTGCTGCCCAGCAGACACCACAGCTCGTGGCCATCCAATGATACAAAAAAAAACCCAAAAAAACCATGGCACTAAGACGAAAGGCCATGGCAACCCCACTTTCAGAACAAAGAAAAGCAGAGAGGCAAAAACAGGGCAGGCTGTTGTAGTATTTTCCTCAGCCTACACTAAAAGCCCTGATTCTTTATTTCTCTGACAGGACTCAGAGCAACAGTACCCATCTTCCACCCTGTCTCACAGTTCATCATCATCCTCTGCTGCTTCAGTAGACCTTTGCTTCTTCTTTTCATTTGCCTCAACTTTCACAGGCACAGTGAGCTCTGGAGGTCAGGTGTTTGGCTGCTTGTGTCTCAACAGAATTTCAAGTCATTCACTTACTGTCCAATCGCAATTTCTAACCCTTATTCTCCTCTAGATATTCTGCATATTTCCATTTTTATTGTTTTTTTCCCTTTGATTAAAATAAAACTGTTGAATATAGTCATTTATTTGACCAAGGGGCAGAAAAAAAGGTCATACTGTCTCCACTGCTGCTACCAAACACTTCAGCAGAGTTTGATGATGTGTTGAAATAAGCTGACCTTGTAAAGATCAACTATGCATGCTGAAGAGAGCATTGCTGCACTACTGATAGGTTGCACCTCTATATGCATTTCCGACAGCTATTTATAAATACTATGACGAGCTGCTGTGCAACATTTTACCACTTCCCTTTGTGGTGCATTTTACAAGTTTGTTCCATACAGCTTTTTTGGTAGTAAGACTGTAGTAAGCAGATGTGTAACAACCTTTCTGTGAGCGCCGAGTGAGCTAAGTGAGCAGCCTCTTCAAGAGTCCATTTCCTAGCAGTTGCTAGAGCAACTGAAGCCAGACTGCTGTGGCTTTAGGCTTTTTAGAGTCAATTTATTTTCAGAGTAGAAAGAAGACACAAAAGGCCTTTATGTACATACAATGTTCACCGCTAAGATAAATGAAGACTGCATGCCTTTATCCTAACATGCGCTGTATACCACTAGTTGCTAGATAAAGCTGTACAATGGACACAGCATGTCTGGTTATATCCACACTAATCCTCACATCACCTCCTGTTCCACTAAAATCTGCTTTTTGACAGACCAGCTTTCTGAGCTTCTCCGCTAACTGAAATAACCTCTTCATCATTTGCATCAAAGCTTTCTTTGCTTGGGATCTTGATTGTGTAACTTTATGCTAAGACTCGCCTGTTTGTGGCCCAGAATGGCACCTCTTGTGTCACATCACCGTCACTGGGTGCTTAATTCTTGTTTTACTGTTTGTGTTACAACATTTTCAGACACAAGTGTTGCAATTTTCCCATCTCTTTGACAAATAAAGGCGCTTTATCAGGTTTTAACCCTGAGCCTGCTGGTATTTGAGCAACATTACACAGACAGTGGATAAACCATCTGCTGTGGACCCTCCCTGTTGCACACTGCTGGGACACACTGTTAGTACAGTACAGTACGGTGTTGTAGGGGGAGCTTTCAGTCAGCAGCAGCTTAAATTTGACTCCACACAACAATGGCTCTGTGCTTCCTATATTAAATCCATCTGTGCAGGGTTAATTTGAGACATCTGGAATTGAGCTCTGAGGCCAAATGATGTCATGTGCAAAAGAGGTTAAGTTGCTGTCGTTGGGTATACACTCTGCTTCGCAGTGAGGTAAGTTTAAGAGAAAAACATGCAATGCAAAAAGTATAGTATAAGGGTGTGTTTAAAAGTGTGTTAAATGTGACAATGTTACAATTTTGTCCCTGGCTTTGTTTTTGCATGGTGCTTTGCAAAATGAGAAAAGAAGAGGACCCTTTATGCTCATTTTCAGGTTCTGTTTTTAAGGTTTCTAGTAGAACATGTTTACAGGCTTTAATGGTCAAAAATCACTTTATTTTCCTCATACTATCTGTGCTACACCAGCATTGGCCCTTTGTGAGTCCCTCTGTTTTAGCACCTGTCTTTTCAAACTCCTTTCAAATCCCCAATGCTAGCATGTAGCTAAATCTACATTTGCAGTGTACTTGCAGCAGGGGAGTAACTGTAACGGAGAATAGCGCAACTTTCTATCAAGAAAAAATCCAAATAAAAGCTTCTAAACACAACTGGACATATTCCAGCAGGAATATGATCCAAAATTGGGAGGAAATTTTCAACAGCGCCAACTAAGTTTACATGTTTCCCTGAAGTTAGCAAGTAGCTACATGTACATTAGCAGTGTATTTGCAGACAAGAATTAGGAGCAACTGAGCTGATGTCACAGTGACGACACATAGTTGCTGTTGGGCAAAAACAAAGGCAGCACAAAGGACAATACTATTTGAACCTGCTCAGTACACAAACAAATACAAGATCAGCTCTGTAACCATCGTGCAATCTTGTGTGCTAATACAGTGTACAAATAGATGGGAGATGGGTAGCAGAATACCGTGGCACAGATGTCCTCCTAAACATCACCATGAAAGAAAATACACATGGGTATCAGCTGTGAAAAGAAAAACCTGGACACTGAGAGCTGATGATCGTATTTGCGGTAACATACACATTTCATTGCAAGTAACAACAGCTTGCAAATGAACCACAATCAACATCAATCATTTTCTTTAAAGTGAAAATTTGAGATGTCTTTATCAATGACATTGGTCTGTGTTGTTGAGTAAAGTTGGTTGCAAAAATGTTAAGCTGGTTAAAGTTGCCAGAAAGCTGTGCAATAACTTTAATAATGTCTTACATTAGTATGCACAACCTGGCCAGCTTAGTCTGTGGATCTCACTAATGTTAAATTTTATAGGGAGCCATTACATAACTTATCGTTAGACAGCTTTCTGGCAACACTAGCTCGCTTAAAATGTCTGCAGCCAACTAACGTTATAGATGTAAAACATCTTAAATTTTCCCTTTAAAGTAAAAGATCACTTTAATGTGAGTTAATTCTTATTAATTTGTTGGCTGATGTAACTTACCTGAAATAAAATGTGTACTGCAAATACGATCATCTGATCCTGGTGTCCAGTTCTACCTTTTCACAGCTATATTTTCTTGTGTAATGTTACAGACAAGGTTCAAATAGTATCGCCGTTAGCGCTGCCTGTATTTTACCCAAAAGCAACTACACATCATTTCCTTAAAGTGTGGGTCAATCATTCTTTTGCCGATCAGTTTATTTTTTCAATCCGTGCAGCACAACAGCTTGCCATGTCACCCGCTGTTTTGTTAGCGCTATTTTTTGTGTGATGAGAACGATGCTCTTGCTAAGCAGTGTGATGCACGCTCGTTTGTTCAAAAACACCTGTGGCTGCACTTAATGCTGTGGAAAATCTTTAATAAAAGCTTCAAAGCACAAACGAGCATGTTCCAACAGGTATATGATCCAAAATCAGGGAGGATTTTACAACATCAGCAACCAAGTTTACATTTTTTACTTGATGTTAGCATGTAGCCTCCTGTAGCAGTGTAGGCTACATAATGTAAACACTTGAGTACAGTAGCATGCCTGGAACAGATGACCATGTGGAGAAATCCGGCACACTATGATGTCATACTGTAGCCAGAGTACAAAAAACTGTTGGAACATAGTGTTCAGAACAGGAGGAAACCTGAGCTTTTTGCTCAGAAGGGATACTTCTACACACGTTTAAGTAAACTTTGGCCACATTAAAAATGATCATTCTTTACTGTGACACTATATGTAAGGCACAAAATAGGTCCCCTTAAATGTGTTATACTAGTGGGTAATCAGTTGACACCTGCTGGTGGGTTAAACTTCCTGTCTGCACCCCTCAGTCTGCTTCCTCCCTCCCCCCCTCTTGTTGTCACCAAGGAAACCCCAGTCATCTCTCTGTCACCACAGACGGATAGCCATGCATCCATCCATGTCTCTGCTGAAACCCTCTATTTGGCTGTCTAACCTCTCACAATCCCAACAATCCTTTCTGCTAAGTGTAGATTTGAGACATGTACTTGTGTGTGCGTTTGTGCACGTGCATCTCTGTCACCAGTCTTACCTTGCAACAAGCACTGAAAGAAAAGGGGGAGGGGACAGAATCTGGTCCAAATTCGATGATGCTGTCAGTCAGGAATAGCAGAACAGCAGACCCGTGCGGTCTCCGATCCCTTTAAATAGACATCCTCCACTAGCTGGCAAACACACAGACACACATAGTAGTGGGAGTGAGGAAATGCCATAGTCAGTTGGTACACAGATGTACAAGACAGGAAGGTTTTATTGTCTCAAATCGAGGGCAGCATCTCTCCTCCATTAGTGCCATTCTCTTCCTTTCTATCTATTGTCTCTCATTTCCTACAACACTTGCTTTCACACACATTTGCACTGTTGCAAACCTGACCCTCTGGAGACAAAGGAGGAGAATGAAATGAGATGGGAGAGGAAGGATGGGCCAGTAACCTCTGACAGGCTGACAGGCTTTCTTTTTTCCAATCTTTCCTCTTCATGGCCCTGCCCTTTGCTACCTTCACTACTTGTTTGAACAAGGCTCCTTTTCTTCCTTGATACCCAATATCCCAGCCTCTTCCTTTCTCTTTCAGGCTATGTGTATGGCTCTGCCTATGCCTCACCCTCCCTTTTCTCTACATGCTGTGTCCCTTGTATCCCTGGCAACCGATGATATCATTTAGTCCAGAGCTGGGAGCAAGGCCTCCAGCAAGGAGGGGAGCGATTGCATGTGAGTGTGAGAGGGGGGTGAAATGGTGGAAGTCCATAGGATTGAATGTATACTTCCACATTTCTATCCTCTGTTCTCTCTTCAGATGTCTGCAACCTTTAGCTGCCCTATCTGCTGAATGAAAATATTCACTGTTTAGTAGAACACTGCTGCAAATACACTCCAATTTGTGTCCTCATTTGGACAAACCAACAGTGTGTCACATTCTTGCATACCTCACACTCTGCTGCTTGCTAGCTGCAGTGAACCACTGCAGATGTGCATCTCTTGCAGAGACTTTCTGCATGCATGTGTGTGTGTGTGTGTGTGTGTGTGTGTGTGTGTGTGTGTGTGTGTGTGTGTGTGTGTAAGTAGTAAGGATAGTGATCCTATACCATAAAAGGAAGGATGGGCTGCAGACCAGGCCTGTCTCTGGTGGCTCCTAGCAAACACCAGGAGCAGAGACATGGAGAGAGAACAGATGGAGACAACATGCATACAGACAGACAGACAGACAACACAGACAGACAGACAGACAGACAGACAGACTCTGGACAGACAGCTCTCCCTGAGCACATGCACATATATGATTTTATTGGATTCAGGCCTGAAAATAGCGTCACGATCACAGAGACAGAACGTACAGTATGAGCCGAATATCAATCACATTTCTAAAAATAACATCCCTGCAGCCCCGCTTCCCTCGGCTCTATCCCCTTCTCCCTCTCTGTAACAGCAGCTTCTCCTGGTGTATGCTCCATAAAGCACAGCCCCTCTGAGGGGTACTGGAATGTACCAAGGCAAGGTCAAGAACAAGAAAGAGGGGTGTCTTTTGCAAACAATGCAAAAACTGTACAGCTTTTTGTGAACAAAGACAATGAGGCAGGTTAACAGGTTTGAAAACGACACTGGATGCACATGTGCGAGTGAGTGTCAGACAGCTGGCTGGTGCGAGGAATGGTAACCTAGAATAGCACATCCAGGTGGTTACCTAAGCCGGCAATCACATTGACTGGAAGCATACATCGGGTTCATGGTGTACTTTGGACAGTAACCCCTGTTACCTTTTGTTTATTCTATTTTAAACAAAAGTGTGTCAAATATTTGACACAATTATTTGATAAAAACCCAACAAAGCCAAAAGCGCTCAGCAGGTCTGAGCTGAACTTTCAGCGGAGCTGAGTACTTCTGTGACACAGTTTAGACACTGTAAATGAACATTAATCATCACGCTTGGTGACACTGTAGCCTCTTTACTACTGTACACCTCCCACATACACACACACACACACACACACACACTGATATTCAACAGTTAAATGTTCCACAGAGCTGAGTGTAACCGCAACAGTCTCCCTTCACTACATTCATCATTTCACATTTCTGCTCCTGCACTGTGTCTGCACGTGAGCACTGTACGTGTGCATATATATGTGTGTGTGGTGTGTGTGCGTGTGAGCTTCATGCATGAATGTGCAGCAGTCTGCAGACACACACACACACACACACACACACACACACACTGCAGTATGTTCTGCCAAGACAGATTGTTCAGAACAATGACACACAGAGAATACACACAAATGCACACGCACACGCACGCACGCACGCACGCACACACACACGCACACACACACACACACACACACACACACACACACACACACACAAGACTAACAGCAATACCAGCTCCCACTTCTTCCACACAGCACAATGCATGTATTGTATTTACACTCAGCCATAAGCAAATAGCACATACAGCTGCTCCTCTATTCTTTTACCTTTTTCTTTTTCTGTCTTCTCTCTCTTTGGTCCACACACCCCCTCTGCTCCCCTTTTCCTCCCTTTCACTCCTCTCCACCTCGATCCTCTCCTCTGTCTTCTTTCTTCCCCTCTCCTCCTCTTCCTGTTTCCACTCCACTCTCTGATGCTTGGGCTCTCCGAGCAGACCGATCCATGTACCGAGAGCGACGGGGGCGGGCCCAAGAGCTGCCAATCACGGGCACCAGCCAATGAGAGGGGGGATCTTATCTATCACATTTTGCATCGAGCTGAAAGAGGCAGGAGGAGGGGAGAAACAGCAGACAGAGGCATTGGAGGGGCTCTTTATTTCCCTCTTCCTCTGTGTGTGTAGGTGTGTGTATTGCCTATACAATGTGTGTGTGTGTGTGTGTGTGTGTGTGTGTGTGTGTGTGTGTGTGAGAGCAAGTGAGAGTTGGAACGTGGCCAGTACAGTAGAGGAGGTATTTGAAATTTCTCCACAGCTGTAAAAATAATCTTCTGGAGCTCATACAGACATGTTTTTTTGCAGAGTGGTTGACACATTTTCCTCATATAGAAAAAATAGGATATTAATGGCTTCATGAAGGGACTGTACTTTACTTATCAGAGTAGGGGTGGCTGGAGTGTAATGTTTCTTTCTTAAATCATGATCCTCCCTGTAGCTACATGTATTTTATGACCCTCCTTTCACCATAAATAACCATATTTCACCATTTCTTGCCATGATAAATGGTGTGACTTGGGGGATTTTTAAAGAAAACATACCTTTAAAACCCACTTGAGGGTTTTAGTGTTCTGATGATGTTTAAAATAAATACAAAATACACCCATTTAAAGTTGAACGCCCCCTCCCTATGCCAAATCAAAAACACATCTCTCTTCCTAATGTTTAAAAAATGATTTGGAGTGCCTTTGCTTTTTTTGCAACACCTCCTTCCCTCTAGTAACTAACAGTCCCTAAAGGGTCACTAGATCATAACACATCAAATTCAAATATATGCACAATGGTATATCCCACTTTTTGGGGCTCATGCTGGAGCTGTTTGCCCAGGTGTCTTTGGATGAATTTGAGTGAAACTGTGACAGAGGGGCTGCGAGTGTTGGCTGAGCTCAAATGTCAAGTGACAGGAGAAGCAGGGGGGAGGTGGGGCTACGGCTCCAGGTTCACGAGGGAGGGCCTACACTTTGTGGCTCGGGATGCAAAACCCCCTCCACTCACCCCCTCTGCTTTTTTTTCTCCACCCATCAGCGACCAATAAAAAGCAGGCAGAGCTGCCGGTGCCTGAGTGCACGCTGAGAGGTAGAGACGGAGGCAGCGCTGATGAGGAGCCAGACGAGTGTGAGAGTGAAATGGTGGAAGCAGCCCGCTGACAGGTTTTTTACCTCTCAAGTGCCTTAGCAACAGCCCCCGATCAACCCAAACGCTATTGGTCAATGCGGGAGCCATGTGGGTATTTGGGCCAATCAGAAGGCTTTGGTGCAGAACTAAGAAGGGACAGCTTCATAGGCTGGAATAGCTGCTAAATTGTGCCCCCTGGTGGCTCAGTGAAGGCCCACAAACTGTCTCCTGTAGCTCAGTGTGAAGGAAGCATCTGGTCTGTCTGGAAAGTTACTAGGGAAAAAACAAAAAGCTGTCATGTAATGATACAGCAAATGTTTTACAAAATGCCACCCATGGACTTAAGAAGCAGTTATAGATATAATACTAATGTGAATTTAAGCAAAAGTTATATCGTTAAACACAAATGTAATGTAACAACAATTGAATAAGTAACAAATGTGTTTTTGTTTAACCAATAATTGACTCATATTCTGACAAAATACAGCACTGATAAAACCCTATGTTAAACTGACTGACACAAGGCAACATAAACATTAAGAAAGGAAAAGGAAAAACCCAGCGGCCCAAAACTAGAAGATAAAATTTAGTCGACTTAAGAGTGTAGAATTCAGGGGGTTACCTAGGCAGACTAAATATGCTCTCTTTAGTGTATGATTACCTGAAAATAACAGTTGTTATGTTTTAGATTAACCTGCTTATATTTACATACCCAGCCAGCATTTGTAGGCCTATATGGGGCCCATGTGGGTGGTAAATGGGCTGAAAAATGGGCACTATATGGGTGGGGTTACACAAGTTGGCCCTCACATGGGTTATGCGAGGGCTACCTTGGTACCAAGTGGGAATGGGCCCAAAATGTGCATCTTACCAATTCCCCACTTGTGTAAATCCACCAATGTGGGCAATTGGCGTGGGGCCAATGTGAAACCCGTGGACAGTCTTATACAGGGCCCATTTTCAGTCCATTTACAGCCCACATGAACTCCACATACAAATGTTGGCTAGGAAATGGGTCCTTGTACACAGAGTTTGCCATGTTGCACCGCCATGTTTCTACAGTAGCCTGGAACAGACAAACCAAACACTGACTCAAAATAGAGCCATTTGCATTTTTATGTCAGGAACCGTAGTTATTAGCCATTAAACTGCTTTATTCAGTGTTTTTGCTAGTTTTAATTAATTAATTTCAGTCATTCTGTTTGTTTTGGAGAGGAAGAGACCTCTGCGCATAATTTCACGCCAGGTAGAAACAGGAGTTAATGCTTGGCACATGGGAGAAGTTTCAGCAGGTTGTATTCTGCAAACCTCACCATTAGATGACACTAAATCCTACACACTGTTCCTTTAAATGTATAATATATAATTTTCTGCTGTTAGGGATTGCTCCGTCAACACAATGCCAAAAGACAGAGCAATGCTTTCATTGCAGTCAGTTTCCAACTGAGTTTAGGATTCCTTCAGTGTTCATTGTCCAGGAGGTTTTTACTGGTAGCTGAATTATCCGCAGAGGTCTCTTCTTCTCCAAAACAAATAGACCAGGTGATTTAACCCACTAAAACACTGAATAAAGCAGTTTCATGTTACAGATCAGTGTTTCTCTGATGCTGTTCAGCACAGCAGGGCCTTGAGCTGATTTGCTTCTAATGTTAGCTCTGTGTTTCTCTGATAATAACTTCCAGATGTCCAACTTAAAATCCTTCATCCCATTAAAATATATAGGCTAGTAAAAAGTGACCAAGATCTAAAATGTTTATCATAAAAATGTGGCTTGAAACTGGATAAAAAGTAATTTTATGACAGCTTCTTTCATACAACCACAACCCTGACGCATGCGCAAAGGGGATATGAAGCCACTGACAGGTGACAGCGACCAAATGACACAGACCGTGTCCTTGATTAAAATGACAGATTTCTCTGGGTTTAAGCACTGTTGGAAACATTTCAGATCATGTAAGAATACAACAAAATATATGATATTAGTTTAGTTGTTTTTAGGCATTTTAATGTGAAAAAGTTACATAATATATTTAATACAAATTCATAAAATGATTCATGTTAAATTCTGAGAAACATTGAGCAGAATTTTCAAAACTGAAAGATATTACTTTAACCTACATAGCAGAAACAACACAATACTGTATAACCTCACTGTACACCTGTCAGTGAAGAGGACCTCTCTGACATAAAAACAATAAGATTCATGCTAAAAAAACATTAAAAATGACAATTATGGTGTGTATCACAATTCTTAGTCAACAGACATGACAAATGCTGTTGTTGGATTTTTTTTTTTTTAAAAAGTTTTATCTGTATTTTTATGCATTTATCATCAAGGAAGAGGGAATGGAAACAAGCAACAATCAAGCCTACACTGCCTCTAAGTGGGGGACATGTATTACTGCATGATGACTTCCTGGATTTTGTGCACGTGCAGTATGTGAAGTATCCATATGGCAGCTGGCAGCCATGTGGGTGCTGAAAAATGCAGTAGAATTGGTAAAATATCTTGAGTATGAATTATATTCAATTGTCATATTATCATTTTTACAATCACTAGCTACTTACCAGGGTCAATTAATCATTCATTAAATCATCTAACAGCCTAAAACATACTTACATGTCTAATGGATTTATTCCAGGTCAGCTGGACGTGTCTTTGAACTGACAGGTCATTAAATTTGACTTTTCCACTCCAGTCTGAAAAATATGGAATTGTGGGATATATTATAACAATGTTTATAAAGAACTTTGTATTGAGGATTACAGAAATTTACTCAGAGAAACAAATAAACAGATGAAGGTATGATTTTTGTCATATTTAAAATCATACCCTAAAGTGCTGCCCCCATGACTCACATTGATAACCACTGTTTGAACAAATCGTGACCAGTAATTACATTTTCTTCTAAGGTAGTGCTAACATTAAACACAGCAGCAGCAAAATGCTCTCCCTCCTCCACTGATGAAGCAGCAGAGAGCAGCTGAACCGTGACTGCACTTGGTCTGAATTTATAATTCTAATTGGTAAAAATGCTGACAGCTGAAAAATGTCTGTTCACATAACTGCATCATCAGCCCCAGCTACATAAGTTATGATTGTCATAACTCAGGATTAGATCAGAGAGGCAAGCTGGTCCCTCGATGAATAACCACACTCAGTCACTCAAATTGACTTATTAGGGCAGTGAGGGATTGTTGCTCCAGCTAATCTGACAAACAGTTTCCATTTGCATAAGAGCGACTTGAGAAGAGGGCAGTATACTGTAGCTCAGCACCAGACAGCCCATCCATTGATATGCAGCACAGTTTATTTCCTTTATATTTCAGATATTTAGAAAGGTGCTTCCCAGTCTCTTCTGACACAGCCCTGTTACATGAGCTCACATGCTCCTTCATTAACACCGTCCATCAAGTTGTTATGTAACTCTATTGATTATAGAAGTGGATATTGTTATGATACTTATATATAGCACCTTTCAAAACAGTGCTTTACAGTAAAATTAAACACACTAAAATGAACCAAAATGTCATAGTGTCACCAAGATAAAAGATAAACCACAAGAAGGCCAAAACTTAAACCAAGAAAAATGAACAAGAAATAAAAAAAATCAATAAGATAGCAATAAAATAGGCAGACAGCTCATATGAAATCAGGATATGCTTTCTGATCAAAGTATGTTTGTAGGACTGACTTAAATGAAAACACTGAGTGAGACAATCCTATTTCCTCTGGCAGGCTGTTCAGAGCATCAGGGTGCTGCTTGCAAAGGCTCAGTCCCCTTTACTCTTTAGCCTGGACTCTGGAACAGACAAAAAGACCACTGTCCAAGGATCGCAAACCTTGCAAAGTTTCATAAGGGATGAAAGGTCTGAAATATAAATTAGAGCCAGGCCGTAAAGAGCCTTAAAGGTAATTAATAAGATCTTACAATCAATCTTAAACAGACAGGTAGCCAATTTAAAGAGGCTAAAACTAGTGTGATGTGATTGTAGTTTATCACCTGCTTTTGGCAAGCTATTTCTAATCCGATTGCCAGAATAAATGTTGGCATTGTGCATATTGGCAAGCCACATTTTAAATTTGTATATTATAGCGGATATGTTGAAACTTCTGTGTTTCCTCACAGTTCAACAACACTGTGGTTAACAGATCTTGTTTTGATGGCACAATCCAAGCTAGAAATGCATTGATGTCTCAGTAAAAACAAAAGCTTTTAGTGGCACTTTCCTGGCAGAAAACACACTGATGACTCACTAAAAACCAATCGCTTGTGTTGTTTGTTGGTCTGCAGCTTGGTAGGTGTTTTGCCTATAGGTGACATGCCATCCACCATCCCTTCCACCTACTGGTGACAGTCCGCTCATAAACTACCTCACTTCAGAAATGTTGATATGATATTATAAAGCATAAAAATGTGTAATGTATCCATGGTTTGCAGAAATGCACAATGCTAACATTTTATTCTGGTGATTGGGCTGCTATTCAAGTGTTTAGTCATTAATTTCAGCTAAGTGTGAATGAATACTCCGGGGTGTTCAGGTACTCAATATGACCCAAATGAGCATATTTCTTTTTCTCTCCCCTTCCTCTCCCTTTTTGCCCTCGTTATTACTTGAGCTACTCCACAATCTTTCCACCTACCCCCTAGCATGTGAAGACGTGCCCCTGTAGGGTTTGAGAAACCCTGGTTGGGCATCACTAACTGAGATGATAATCCCAGGGCATGTGTAATGACCTCAAGGACAGTGTCAGGACACGTGGCTGATGAGTGGATCAGTCAGTTACCCCTCTGTCAGTGCAACCACTGAGCCACATGGCATGTTGTTATCAAATGATACTTGCAAAGAAAACATCCAAGTGTCCCCTGCAGCACTGGAAAGAGAAAACTGTGCACCCATAAAGATAAAGAATTTGCATAATGTGTCCAAGCTGTCATGAAGGACTCAAGACAAAAAAACTTTGGAGACAGGAAGAGACTTTCAGATGGATTAATTGCTCTGTACACAGTGAGCTGCCAGAATAAGTCAAGCACCCATTTTGGCAGAACATTGAGCCATTTGCTATGAAATAACTCATTCTACTTCATGGGAGATGAAGTTTCTTCAGTTTCAATGGAGCACTGGGTTATTTTCTTATTTTGCTTATTGAAATTCATCATTATCTTCACATTTGGTTTATATACAATTCAACTTTGTCTTTGATTACTGTGCATGTTTGGTCTCTGTCGCTGTGGCGTAGTTAAACTTTATCTTCACCATTCATGTCGAGCAGCATAGTACCTCTGAAGCATACTGCTCACTGAGGACCTTTTGTTCATTGCTAAAACAGATTAGACAGTTTTGCATTTTACTATGACATTGATAGCACGTCTCTGAATGTCCCATTTCAGTGTCCCTGTATTACATCACCTAACTCTTTGAGAGTGAGTTGTGAGCAGGAAGCAACGGGATCCTGCAAGGCCAAAATGTTTTTGCAGGGGGAAATTATTTTGGCAAGTGGTTTGGATTTAAAGCCTTCAAATTAAAGCCTTCACAAGTTTTTCAGATTAGGTTTGCTGGTCCTGAATAACTCGAGGCATTAAGGTGAATATGTAAAGTAATGACATGCTGAAAATTTGACATTTGACAGCACTGTCTGCACCCCTTGGGGACTCAATGATCCAGTATCGTGTTGCCTCATCATTTGATGGCACCATTAGTATAATAGAATGGCCTCTATCTCAAAGGTCAAACCATAACCTCATTAAGAACTCACTGCGGACAAACCTGTCACTTAAGGCCAGAGGAGATGATGGACGCAACCTCACTGGATCCATAAGTTTGTTACAGTAGCTTAACTTAAAAAGAAAAAGAACAACTAACATTTAACACAGCATTCAGCAGATTCCTAGGTTAAAGCAATGACCTGAACATCCACGCCCACATGTGTCATGAGGCCGGTCTTGCTCGCACTCTTGCTTTGCATATCTGATTTGTCATAATCATAACTGCAAACCCTCTCTGCCATTGCTTTCCAGAAGCTTCAATATAGCACACACTGAGGAGACAGATCGGATCATGAATTTGTCACCAGCTTCCCTTTTTGTTCCTTTGCTGGGCTGTTTTTTGCCTCTAATGTCAGCAACAGTTGTTCTAGATTTTAATCACGTAGAGAGATGCAAGGACTCCCTGTACATGGGGACACCACCACGCGGGTTCACCGACACCAAACTGAAGAGGATCTGCCAACGTTACGCTGACAGACCTCGCTATGTGACCCTGTACGACCCCCAGAAGCGGATTCCAGTTTACTCAGCTTATACTTTCAAGAAAACAGAAGGAGACAGACGTGTGGACTACCCCTGGATGTATGAGCCACAGGTCAGAGACTTGTCTTTGTGTAGTAGTTCAAGTTTGTTTGTAAAAAATGCTTTATTCATAAAGGATCTCCTATTCATTTTTAACCATTGTTTAACCAGGTAGCTCACAAAAAACTATAAACTCTCTTTCAAAGAGGATGCCAGCTGCTGAAATAGCCGATAGGTCTACTCCAGATACAAAGAGGCCTCACAGACATTATTGGCTTTGTATTGTTTCCCAGTATATAAAAAGAACTCTACTCTAAGTGCTCTTTTGTCTCCCCAGCTGGCAGAAGTTGATGGGAATGGAAACATGCAGCCCTTCCCTACTGGCTACCTCCACATGAAGTTTGAGGACAGCCAGGCGGTCCTGGATGACTACTCTGATGTGGTCTTGTATGAGAGAGGTCACCTGAACCCGGACCAGCACCAATCCACGCCCCACGACCGTGCTGCCACCTACACTCTAACCAACGTGGTCCCAGAGATACGCGAGTTCAACATCGGGCCTTGGCGTGAGTATGAGGAGCGGATCCGGGTCCGCCTCAACAACTTCTGCCGGGGCACGGCCTACATCGTGACCGGAGTGACAACCAGGGGCAACATGATCCGCAGAAACAACCAAGACCGCGTGGCCATCCCCGAAGATGTGTGGTCCGCTTACTGCTGCACTGACTATGACCGGAACGCACCCCATGATGTTCGCATCCGCTTCCCGTCTTATGGAGCCTTGGCCAAAAATGCCAGAGAGGGCAACAGTGTGAATGAGATGCCAGTGCTGGAGCTTGAGATCTTTCTGAAAAATAATCTTGATGTTGACCAGAACCTTCAGCTCTTTTATGACAACTGCGTCTCTCCCTCACCCCTCCCTCTTTACCTCCAACATACTATCTGATAGCTCATCCTACCTTCTGTGTGCACATGGGTTTCTACTTAGGTTCAAGTTAACGTAGATAATGGTAGACATTTGTGCTTTTTTTGTGCTTAAGAGTGATGAAAAAATCAGCCCAATCGCCAGAATAAATGTTAGTATTGTACATTTCTGCAAACTATGGTTATGTAGCCAAATATTACTTTACATTTATGTGTACATTCTTATGTGCTACAGTGGTTCCCAACTGGTGCAGCCCTGGGGTCCAGATTTCTCCTTAGTCATTAGTTCAAGGTCCACACAGTTTAATACATTTAGGGCCATACTTGTGTTTGGCCATGTCATTGAGCTCGTTTGCTGTCTCTGTTAAGCGGTTAACCATTAATCACTCATTCTATAGCAGGAAACAGCACTTCAAAATAAAAGCTCTGTGCCAGAAATTCACTGTAGTTAAAAATCAAGTGTGTTTGTACAAACTTGACATGTTTCAGAGTCACATGTGGTCCATTCAGAATAGATCTGCGACCTACTTTTGGACCGCGAGCCACCACTTGGGGCCCACTGATGTAGCAGACCCATTGAAACTTTCCTTTCTTTCAACTTTTTACTTTCAACAGTGCTGTGGTTAACGTGTTTAGGTTTAGGCAAAGAGGAAAAGATGTTTTGGCTTAAAATACCCGGTTTTGTTGGCACCAATGTCTCCCTAAAAAGTGACCAGTTTTGTTGTTTGTTGGTCTTGAACAATGGTCTGCAGCCCGATGACAAACTCAGCTTATATACATGTAATCAGAGCGTCGCTTTAGAAACGTATAAATGATACTCACAAAATGTAAAAATGTAACACGTGATTTGCAGAAACATACAATGGCAACATTTTCTTCTGAGGACTGGGCTGAAAAAAATTAGATATTGATTCTCTGTAGTGTTAATCTAAAATCCCTCTTGCAACTCAGTTATTTTTTTTGGAAAAACAGAATTGGTAATACTCTTAAAAACTTTATTGTAAGAATGTTATCTTTGATTATCATTTCATTTCATTATCAAAAATAAAAGCATGACACATTTTACAGGAGAGCTCTTTTGTTGGAAGAGGGATAACATTATAATACTGCTGTGTTGGAGGTTATGCAAATCAGCTAATTTAATAAAATATCTTCATGTGCTTGTGTTATTCAGGCTTTTATTTACTTTAAATTCATATGAAATGCCACTGTAGAGCTGTGGTAAGCTTCCTTTCATGATAGTCTTGAGCATATGAGTTTGAATGTTGGGTCAGTTATGAAAATTGGATTTGACTTTTATGGCTGTCTGATGGGTTTTAGTGTCTTTAATCATTTAGTAAATCTACTAGTCATAAAAGTCTTTTGAATATAATAAAAAATCCATGGGCAGCTGCGTAACTCGTTGCAGAGTTCTTTAACTTTTAGAAAACCAGCAGGACTTAAAAACCCTTGCAAACTTACCATCTTACTTTTATCATTTAAAAGACAAGAATAATGAGAATAATATTTGGGTATCCAATGAAACATGAAAAATGTTCAAATATTACCTCTGTGAATATCATATCATAAAGGCATATTTGACTTGTCATAATTTAAAAAGTGGTTCTTGGTTTCATGTGATGGCGAAGATATCTTCTTTAAAGGTTTTGAGAGCGACGTTTCTGTTTGCAGTTCTGAAGATGAAGACACTTTTTGAGCTTTTGAGCTGTTAAAGCATCATCAGCCATCATTCCAAAATGAAAGTAAGGGAGTTTTTTTCTTCTTCTTAAAATAGAGCCTGGTTTACTTTCAGTCATTTTCTGATGCAGCAGGCCTTTTCTATCCATCATAGCTGCACACTGCCATCTAGTGACAGAGGAAGAGTACCTTCACTGCTCACAGAGAGACCAACAGAGCATCATTATCTGTAATTAGGATAAGCACAAAAGAACAATGCTAAATATAAACATCAGTCATCTAAACAACTGTGCTATCTGTTTATGATGAATCTGCTGAACTTATAACAAACATGATTTGGACAGTGCACATCAACCACAAGAGTTATTAGACACAGTGGGATTTAATAACTGGCTTCTTATTGCAGCAATAACTCAAGCCAGTAATTCTAAACCAAAAGTAAGGATTTAATATTTCAGACATGAAAAACAAAAACAAAAAAAAAAAAACAGAAAAGTTTTTGAAAATGGATGCATTGTCTTTTGATGAGCTGAGGTGGTATTACTAGCTTGATAGAAAACATTTCTTTAAATACCTTTCAGCTAAGAAGCCTTGTTAAAGTAAATCAAAATAATAAAAAAGACCAGACCCCTACACTCATCTTTGAAAAGAATGATGATAAAGGATAGCTTGAGAAAAGGTCATTTCAGAGTTTTATAATTTGCTGACATCTTACTAAACCAAAAATTCACAGTACAAGTTAAATACCTGGAGGGAAAACCTGCAATCTGAAACTTCGGATGAAGCTTAGGATACAACGTGTGCTGATGCTTATACTAAATATATAAATACAAGCCTTAAATTCACACAATATAAATGGTTAATGTGAACACGTGTGACACCTGTGGAATTATATCATTATAACAAAAACATACCAGACAAAGGCACAACATGTAGGCCTACAGAAAACAGAGGAACACTGTTTCACTTTATTTGGCAGTGCAGAAAGATTAAAAATTCTGGGAAGAGGTAAGAGTTATAATCAAGACGATAATTTGAAAAAAATTACTGGACCCTAAGCTTTGTTTTTGTTGGGCTTATATCCAGACAAACAACTACAGGTAAAATGAATGAGCATTTACTGTATAGACCTCAGCTTGCTTTACGCCAAAAAAAGGATTGCAAGTTTATGGAAAAACATTCACAGGCTAAGCACCACTTAATGGATAAGACGGATTTTATCCAGCCTTCCATTAGAAAGGATAACTTACATATTTATATCAACAGCATACATTTGAGAATATATGGAGGCCCTTCACAAATTATGTTGAGGACTTAGATTTATCAGATAATCAAGTGAATGTCTAACAATGCAGTTTCTAAGCTTGTATGAATTGTCCTTGTCTATGTTACACTTGTCACATTTTGCATTGACTGCAATTAAAATACTCCATATTTCTAAAGATTACCATTTACTGACAATGTTATGTAATGTATTATATGAATGTAAAAAGCTGTATTTTACGGCATAGAAAATTCAAATAGAAATACTGTGGGAAAAAAAGAGGGTTGCACTGTAAACTTGTGCAAGGTCAGATTTTGCTTTTCCCTCTCTTCTGTAAGGAATTTTTGTACGATAATCAAAATAAATAAATACAAAAATATATACAAAAAATTTAAATAAAAACTTAAATAAATAAAAATGACTAAAACTGTAACTGCAGTCTATTGGTGATACTAAGAATGCAGAAGATGTGATAGAGGGTTAAAAAAAAGATCGATGATTAGAGTGCTGACCGTGACATTGTAGAGGAAGAGAAGGGTGCAACATTCAGACAGCAGAATGTGTTTACTCACGAGTGATAACACAGAATGTAGCCCTATCTGCGGCCAAAAATAAATATTCAATTATTTCCACATCAGGGCTTGTATGAATGGAAAGCCGTGCATTAGCACAAATGCTTCATCCAACAGCAACAGTGCATCAGTCTGCTCCAGTATATTTGCCATAATATTGATTTATTGTGTACAGCAGCTGAGTAAACACATATCAGAGGACAGTTCCCTTCATAGAACTGGTGCTGTTATTTTAAGCTTTGAAATTCAAATCCTCTGAATAACTTGAAGACCTCATGGAGTGAACGTCACAACTCAAGTCTGTGTGAATTAGAAAATGAAATCATGTGAAGCTGAGCATTAGGTGGATACATTTTATAGGAAGTGCTAGCTATATGCTAAAAAGCAACAACCATAGCCTACTGGAAAAAGTCACCTTTTTAGGATTTCCTCAAAGCCTTAACTTACCCACTAATACAGAAACAAACACCATGGTTCTGTCTCTAAGCAGTCACATCACTTTCATCTGCAATAAAATAAAATAAAAGAATCATAATAATAAAAACATCACTCCTGTCAAGCGCCAGTGATCAATATTTTAAATACTGTCAGTCAGTCAAATAACAGCATGTGAGAGGAGTCGCTCGCAGTGACAGCAACAAAATAACCAGCCAACTCTACAGAGCTACACAGTTTTTAGTGTCAGGGATACTCAACCTGCTTTGACTGGGGGCCACCTATGCAAAATGAGGGGGACAGTGAACAAAAACAAACATTATTTATCAGTATGATAAATGAAATGTCTGTTTTAAACCTTGCTGTCCTCACTTTCTTCCTAAGAGGCAAATCCAGTTGCAGCAGCGCGGTACGAGTCAGATGTACGCAGAGGCGTTTCTAGGATATGAGGACATTCTGGGCTTAGCCTGGACCTCTGTTGGTGGTCACTTTTTATAAATAATATATAATATAATATATAATAATATATACAACAGGACAATGATCCTAAACACACCTCAAAATCTACAGTGGACTACTTCAAGAGGAGCAAGCTGAAGGTTTTGCCATGGCCCTCACAGTCCCCTGACCTAAACATCATTAAATTTCTGTGGATAGACTTCAAAAAGCAGTGCATGCAAGTGGGCTCAACAATCTCACAGAGCTAGAAGCTTTTTGCAATTAAGAATGGGTGAAAATCCTTCAAACAAGAATTGAAAAACTCTTAGCTGGATACAAAAAGCGTTAAGAAGCTGTGAGACTTGCCAAAGGAGGGCGCTACTAAGTACTGACCATGCAGGCTGCCCAAACTTTTGCTTTAGGCCTTTTTCCTTTTATGTTATTTTGAAACTGTAAAAGACTGAAATAAAAAAGTAATCTTGCTTAAAATACTGAAGAAATGTGTCATTATTAACGTTTTGAAATCAGGTCATCTTTTACTTCCTTAGTTATTCACAGTAAGTGAAATTTTGACCAGGGGTGCCCAAACTTATGCATGCAACTGTATATATATATTCTCTCACTTCTTCCCCGATGGTCGAAATAAGTAGCTCAAATTTTTGCTAGCTGCTTTTTAGGAATAGTCGGTAAGAGGGTCTGAAAAGTGACTTAATTTAGCAAGAAAGTTGCCAAGTTGGTAACACTGTTAGCCATAACAACAAAAAGTGCTCCGAATTGTGTGTGCCTACTTGTTGTGCGGTTCTTCTGCCCCCAGGTGGGAGGGAAATGTAATACTGGTTCTATATTGCATCTCTGACAATGCGACAACAATAATTGCAAAGCGTTTGTTTAAGAATGTCTTTTTAATGTTTTCCAGTTCAGATACACAACATACAGTGTGTAATAGCCTCTATTTGAAATAGAAATATTAACTTTAATTCTTTCAACTCCTTCTGGTCATTACGCTCTCTCACAGTATCTTGAGCTTCAAGCAGGTTACTGAATCAGACTAAATGAAACAGACAAACAGGTGCAAGCCTTCACTTTACCATTCCAGCAATAAATGTTGTAATAAGAAGATATTTGGAACCTTGTAATGCTTTTTTATTATTTTTATATATTTTTTTTCCTTACCTTAAGCCAACATCAAAACTGTAGTGTAAACATGTAAACTTGGTGAGTGTGCTTCCATTATCTGTTGGCTGTCCAACACTTGTTTCTGAAAAAAAAATAAAAAAAAATAAAAATAATTGTCTTTGTAATGCTGTTTTTGGGAGCGTGGGCAACTGAAACTCACATCAAACAGCTGGGTCAATAATAAATGTGCAGACAAAATTGCAAAAGGTGATGATTAGTGTCTGAAATAAGACCAAAGGAGTACAAAGGATATCACAACCTCCAAATTCTGGGTTATACTATAAGACAATGCTCAAGACAGTGTAAGACACTAACAATAAATCCAACAGCATCACAAGTAAAATTCCTTCATTTGTGGTTCGTTTTGAGCACATTTGAAACATCCGCCCTGTCTTGTTTTTCTTTCTTGAAACATCCCTATTTCCTGTTCCTTCATATTTTCTCTGCAGCTGTTCTTTGGCTTTTTAACCAATGAAAGGACTCATTCGGTCTAAAGCTGCCTTCATGATTGATGGGATAGTGCCTGGTGTGTACGTTATGCTTTAGACAGCCATATATGCAGTAAGAGCATTTTTATCACTACGATATCTACTGTAGGCTAACCTGAGCCGTAAGCATTCCTTTTCGTGTTAATGTTAACCTCAACCATGCTGTGATTTTTATTTTTTTAATGATTCACATATGCCAACAGATGTATTCATGTGCCCATAACCTATTGGAATTTGCCCTTGAGACCTAGGAAATAAAGGAGAATCAAACATATGCTTGAGTGATAAAATCATGTTAAGTCACCTAAACTTGCACCTGCTGTCACAAAGAAAAGATCCGGCCAATCACTCAAAACCAAACAACAAACATAATATTTACAAATTCCAGTTTGTTCTCTTACACTTAAAAAATGTACAGTTTGTTTCATGTGTTGGTTTTTGTTCTTTTTGTCCTCGCAGCTCGCTCCAGTCCAGTGTGAGGGATGGCAGTCTGGCTCCAGAGTGTTGTTATCCTAAGCAGACAGGATACAGAACATAACAAGGACGGGGGGGAAATTAATCCCACTCACCTTTCTTTTGTGGTATATGGTGTGTGAGTAATGTCTGTCATTAAAGATTTTTTTTAAATCAGGTTTTTAGAATGCATCCTCTGTGCATCGACAGATCATACCGTAGCTGATGAGCTATCACCATTGAATCACTGCCAGCGTGTGTCCAGTGTTGTCCTAACGTCACTGGGGATTTTTTTTTTTCAGAATTGTCCAGAGTGTGACCCGTCTCTCGTGTTCAGTTGTGCGAAAGATGTGAAACAAGGCTTTCTCACCTTTTGACCGTCATAAATATATCTTCTCCTTTCTCCCGCCTTGCAGAAGGGAGAATCATGAAACAACAAAAGAGCAGACGAAAAGAGAACTGTCAGGCAGTCTTTGAAGCGTGTGGTTAATGTCAGTCACAGACAGAAACCTTATTTAGACTATTCATGTAAAGTAGTTGCTTCTTTTTTTTTCTCCCGTAACTTAAAAAAGTGCTATCTTCAGGTGAGATTGAGAGACAGTGACTGCAAAGTTGACAGTTGCAAAAGATAAAGAGAAACAGAGCAAAAAGAGGGAGGAAAGAAAAAAGGCTTTCATCAGTTTTTCTGGTAGTTTTGCGGCACAGCCTCAGTGTTAGCAAATGAAAAAAATAAAGAGGAAATATTTACTCTCTTTGTTATAATCATAGTTTTACACAATATTCATCTCTTAATACTTTAATACCTGTTTGAAGTACCACAAAGTGCAGCTGATATTAAAATAGAAAATGAAAATGATTTTCAAAATAAAATAAAAAATCAATGAAGAACAAGGCAAATCATCAAAATGGCAAACAAACTTCTCGGTCCACACTCTTTATAAAAATAAAAATAAAATCATGCAAATATCTCAGACAGCAAAGTAGTAATAAACTTTATATTCTTTTTTTTTAAACGAGGATATATTGAATCTGATTTCCCTTTTGAAGAAGAGACCAGCCACAGTGCAACATTGAGTGTAATTCAAAAAAAAGTGTGTGGATCAAAAAGAAAAAGAAAGATGGAAGGGGTTGGCACTTTTTATGATGGTAATTCCTTTTGTAAGTTACAGTCAGGATGGACCTCTCCAGGCGCTCCACTGGACGCCAGTGAAAGAGGAGCTTTATCACAGTACTTGGCACCAAGAATGCTGGTAAAAACGAGATATCAGAATATCTTTTTTTTTCATTCATGTCCTTACAATTTATTAATAATACATCATTTACATTTGTGTTTTTGTATAAAAGACTCCAAAAGGAAAAAAAGAGTCTAGAAGTGATTGCGAGAAAGAGGAGAGAAGTGGAGATGGAGATGGATGATGTCGATGGTTTAATAAAAAGAGCTACAAGGGCAGATGCGGAGAGAGAAAGAGTGTGAGGCAGCGGAAAGGGACAAGCAGTTAAATGGGCTGAGATGAGGGTACAGACAGAGGGATAATGAGTGAGAAACAAATAAAGTGATGGACATAGAGCCTGTGTGGCGGAGATGCAGCGAGTTCTAATGGGCAGCCTGGATTCCAGGTTGCATCCCACAGACTGAGTATGATTCAGTTATTTCCTGTACCGCCCAACAGTCGAAGCCCCAATCTGGAAATGTTTTGAAAGCAGCGTTTGTGAGTATACAGAATTTTTAAAAAGCATTTTACTTTAGATGGCATTTAGGTCACATCAGAACTGAAAACAGGCGCATAAATTTGCAAACAGAAGAAATAAAGTTTTAAAATGTCTGAAAAACTCATGTTTAAATGTCAAATAGCTCATCCTTGTACTTCCACTGTGCTGTCAACACATTTCACACTAAACAAAAGTACAATACAGAAACACAGAGACAGCTGTTGGGACATCGTGCTCAACACAGGGTGCCAAATTTCACTTCCAGATTGGGCCTTTAAAGCTGCAGTTTGTAAGTTTCAAGAAATCACCGCTTTATGACAGACAGCTTGTCGGGGCATATGCTGCCGCATTCAAAGCTGCTACCGTGTTATCTTTTCACTAAATTAATGAAAATGAATATATGTATTCAATGTCAAACATAGTTTTACACTGACACAACAACACATGCGCAAAACAACCAAGTTACACATAAGATGTCTGACTGAGTGTGATTAGCTCCATGTCTCTCTGAAGAGAGCTACGAGCTTAAAGCTGCGTTTGGTGGCTCACCTAAGCACGAGATACTGAGAGAGCTCTAACGGGGCAAAGCAGTATGTACCTGTGATGACAGGCTTTTGGCAAAGGATCTTTTTTAATCAACTCCCCCTTGATTTATGATCACATTTTAGAGGCATTTCACTGCTTAAAATCTTCCAAACTGCAGCTTTATTTGAGGGCTTAATGAGAAAAGACAAAGATATAGTAAAGAAGAAGAATAGAGGGTGATGAAGGTGGAGTTTGTATGGAGCAGTTTGTGTGGTGCGTCTCTGTAAGCCCAGAGTCGGGTAGCAGAGGTTGTGCCTGGTCCTATACACGGGTGGTAGAGTGTTGGTGTGGCAGGGCATTGTTGCTGTGGCTGGGGACGGGTGTAGTGGACGGGGCTGGGACAGGGGGGTAAGTGTTGAAAGGGTGGAGGGGCTGCATGCTGCTGATGGTGCTGGGGATCATGGTAATGGTATTGGCTGTCATCAGTGGCACATCCTCCGGTGCCCGCCGCAGGGCCAGCGTGTAGTCGGGTGGGCACACAGGAGGCCGCAGGGGTTCCAGGTCGCCGTGGACGCCGCGGGAAGGGAGGGGTGTGCCGTGCTCCAGCTCCACTCTCTGCTGCTTCATCTGCAGAGACATTAGCTCCTCCTCCTGACTCAGCGCCAGGTCATTGTGCGGTGGGGCCCCTACTACTCCCATGCCAACACCCATGCCCATCGTTGTGCCGCGCTGCGGGGACAGTCGGCGGTGGCGTCTCTGCATGAGTTCATGGCGCTTATCCCGTTTGTAGTAAAGTGCGGCAAAGGCCAGCACGTTGAGGAAAAGAAGCGAGGCGCCCACAGCTACTGTCACACTCAGCTCGGTAGAGTAGTCCCTTGTCTGATCGGGGAAGGGAGTATAGCGGGGTCTCTCTGAACCATCGGGCTCAGGATCAGGCGGGTAGGTGGAGATTGCAGGTCGCGTGGAACGGGTGCCACCACCGCCGCCGCCGCCGGTCCAGCGGTTGGTGCCTCTGGGCGGCAGTAGAGTTGTGATGGAGCTAATGATTTCCTTGTGGAGGCTGTGGAGATGTGGCACCAGCTCCAGCCAGAAGGCCACCTTGTTGGCCCGGTAGTTGTCTCTGACACGAGGCTTCAGGCCGATATGCAAATACTGCTTGTCTTTAGAGCTGAACTTGGTCCAGATGACCTCCTCAAAGCGGTTGGGCTTGGTGTGGATGAACGTGGTGTCCTGAGGAACTGGTAGGTTAGGATCCCTGGGGGGGAGAAAAAGCAGAATTATCAATCACAACTAAGTTTTTAACCAAACGTTACCTGTGTTGCTACCAAAAAACAGGAGCTGATTTGTTATTTGAAGTGAGAGTTTAGAAATCTGGTTTGGATTTAAGCAGAAACAACGCCTTCGAAAGAGCCGGTGCTGCATGTCATGGTGCCATTTAGTCCCAACCCAGATATTTAGGCCCACAACATGTTTAACAGATTTTTTCATCTGAGAGAATATATGTCCAAATCTAATCACTTAATATATATTCACCTTTAGCAGACAAAAAGTGTGCCCACAACTGGGCACTGGTGAGACTTCACGAGAAGGCTAGAGGGACTCAGTCCTTCAGACAATAAAATTTTCCATTTTAGCGTCTGTCTCTTAAAGCCCCCCTCCCAAAAAAGACCAGTCTGCTGTGACTGGTTAGCGTTTCCTGGTGTCTCTGCACCACAGACTGTATATAAAGATGGATGACATAACAGCTCCCGAAAAGTGAAGCCAAAATATCTCAATCACCCCCTGGTGGCTGGCTGCAGTATAGGTGATAAACTCAGCTCCCTCAAAGTACACATCAAATAAAGTTTTCCCAAAGATGGTTTCTGTCATCTTAGGTAGTTCTTATCACACTGATGTTTGTTCAAATGTTCATTTTTCTGGTAAGTTTGGTTATAACTAGTAATTTGATATTTAAAAAGGGGGGATTGAGGTCATGTTAGACAGCTTTATGTGCCAGTCGGTATGCTAACTATCAATGGTGCTGCTCACCATTGGTTGGTATGTATATGATCAAAAACTGGGGATAAATCAGCAACCAAGTTCACATGTTTTCCTGACGTTAGCATGTAGCGTCATTTAGCAGTGTAGGCTACGTAATGTAAACACTTGCAGTAGTGTGCCTGCAGAAGATGACCATACAGGAATCTGGCAGACTATGACGTCATACTGTAGCCAGTTTCCAAAAACTGTTGGAAACAAGAGTGTTCAGAATGGTAGGAAATCTTAGGTATTTGCTCACAAGGATTATTTCTACAGACAGTTGCCTAATTATTTGAAACGTATTTGAAACAAAAGACAGAAAAGCATAATAGGTCCCCTTTGAATACTGTCTACTGCACATACTTTGAATTACTTGACATTTAAATAAGATAAATTCACCTAATATCAGAAAGTAATTCTTTAATTTGGCATGATACTAACCCTGTCTTGGCAAAGTTGGTCCAGTATGTCATGACTACTGCACTGAGCATTACATCATTCTTGGAGAAGTTACAGGGAAACAGGTCAGTGGCTCCCACCATGGGAATCCCAAACACATAGGGGATCTCATCTCCATGGGCTGCATCTGCCCAGTCTGGCCTTGCCTCGGTCTGACAGTGGTGGTGGAAGGTATAGAAATAGACAGGCGACTGGAACTCAGCGTGCAGTTTGGCAGTGGCGACAGCCGGGGCCACCCACTGATGGTCTGTGAACAAAGCCAGCAGGGTCTTCCTCCGCATGTCACTGTTGTCCCTGTCAGCCCAGTCTGTGTACATGAACTTTATGGTCTCCCTCAGGATGTCTTTACCTTGGAAGAAATAAAAAGGAATGTGAGAATGTGTAAAGTGTGTGGTTATCTGCTACGTTAGGTGAAAATGATTTAAGGCTGAAATCTGTAACTTGGTTTAAGATGCTGCAAATCTATGTCAGCTCCACAGTGTGTTGTTAGATTTTCTCCTGACTCCCTGTCTCAGTGCTGCACTTCAGTCTTACTGCTTCAACTGTGCCAATAAAGTCCAACCAGAGCCATCGCACAGGAAGTATCCTAACAAAATTTACTGTTTATTTAAAGGGCAAAATCTATTATCCTGTGCTGCTTTAGTGTTTAGTCTCATTACAGCAAATAAATGACTAAATAAAAAACTAAACAGCTGTTCACAGATACGGAACAATGTGACAACCAGGGACCACAACTGCAAGACAACAGTCTCGTGGCTGGTGAATAAAGATGAATGTGTCAGCTGGCTAACTTTTGGATGCTTTGCTAGCTTGTCTCCTTTCAGCTAAGTTAATCCATGAAGAAGTGCATAACACAACTGTCCCTAAAAAATGAATCAACTCTACAGCAAAGGATCCTGCTGCGTTTCTTTATTCATTGACATCCATTTATTTTGATGGAGCAGTACTTTATAACTGTGATCTGAATGAAAACTGTATAGTTAACCAAACTTTAAGAGGTTTTCTGCATTACACTTATACCAAACCCCTAAATTTCCCCTCAGATTCTTTTAAGTGTGGGTCTGTAGCTCAGCAAGAAGCATCCAACAGCTCTGTTTAGAACATCTGGCTGGAAAAGCTTTAGATAATGAAGAGGAAACGTCTCAATGCTACTGTAGCAAAAAAAATATACTATTAAATATCAGTTCCAACTGATATACATCCATTGTAAAAATAAAAAAAAGCAGCGCACAGCTGGCAGTAAACATGCTAGCAGCATAGCTTGCTAGTTGTAGCGCTGACTTGGCTACACCCATTGGTTATGTGCCCCTCTACCTGCAGTGATGTTGAAAAGTACATTTACTCAAAGGCTGTACTTCAGTACAAAACAGTCAGAGTGCTATCCAACTTCCATGTGTGGACATGTTGCTACAGTGTTTGTATGCGCAAAATATAGCGTAATGCATTGTTTTCAACTGGTATTGGTATTGGTAATGCTAACCTGGCTAGAAGTGGGATTGCTAACAACATTTCGATTTTTCAACTTGTACTGGAATGTAATCATCTCAGGTGTGACACCATTCCCACCTCCGACCACTGACTTCATAGGAAAATGGAATGCAGCATTATAAAAAAAACCTTTTATGTCATATTTGCTAAAATTTTAGCGAATGTAGCTTTAACATATAAAACATATGTAAACCCAGTGTAAGCTCATGCGGGCTGGGCATTGTTGTATGCATGAAACAATAATGAAAATGTAATTTGTTTGTGTATATTTCGACCTTACAAGAGACAATATATTGAAATAGATTAAACTATGTATGTAAAATAGTAAAGACTAGCTCCACCACGACCCCAAACTACAACAATAACTGTTAATATTCACATTTGCGTCGCTGGTAATTATATTATTTTATAAACTGAGTACATTGGACTAATAATACTTACGGATTTTTATTTAAATAGAATTTTCATACACAGCTTTTATCTATACTGAGTATTTTTTACAGTGCTGGCAGTGCTACTATTGCTTAAGTAAAGGATCTGAGTTCTTTACTCTGCCATCTTTGTTGTAGTCTGAGCATCATTTAAAGTATGTCTAAATGCCGCAGAACACGACAACATGTGGAAAGTTACAGATTTGAGCTTCAAACTAATGACTCGTTTTAAGGTAAAGTAGGACAGGGTCTGACCATCAGGGTATCCATACAGATTGTCCACAAAGTTGGAGATAGTGTAGTCGAACGAGGCTGCTGATATTCCGTCTTCTCCTTCATTGTCATCCACAAATTTGAGGCCCTCTCCCTGGTTGACACCCAGCAGTATGTCGTAGTTCAGGAACTCACCCTGGTGTCACCATAAACACACACAGCATGACATGACAGTACAGAATGCAGCAGTGTTGCTTGGGTCAAATTCACACACCAAATGCAAAGTAAACAATGGAGAGAAACAATGGGAGCGTTCAATAGATGACGTCCGCAGACATCAGCTCTGACCTGCTGCATAAGGATCTCAGGGTCATCGGGCACCACGTCCCCATCTACCACAGGCCCGAAGGCGATGTGGTAGCGTGCAGGCTGGATGTCTTGGTCCACTATCTCCCGGAAACTCTTCCTCCTTAGGCAGTCCACCAGCTCGGCCATGTCCCCTAGAGTGCAGCCGACCTTCCTTGCCAGGATCTTGGTGTACATCATTGGTCGGTAGTTGACTGCCCAGCTGGAGATGGCTGAGCCACTCTGAGCGATGGCCCTCTGAAACAGGCCTACACAAAAGAGGACCACAAACAGAAGATAGAGCTTTAAAAGGAAATCACTTATTCTCTCTCAGTTCAGTAACGTTTTCCCCCTCTGACAGGCTTTTGCTAGCAGCTGATGGGGCTTTCAAGGCCGTATGGTGTGATTGCTTTTAATAATGCATATGTTGGAGGAGGGGCAATTGTAGAATATTACATAGGAAGTAAGATGAAGTAGATATTCTGCTGCTTTTCATAGCCGGAGAAAATCTTTACGAACATTAGCCTAACAAAATAAAGTGCTTCCATTATACACATCGAGAGACAGCTGCAAGAAAGATGGTGGCATCTCCAAGCACAGCGCTGGGCTCGATGGCCGTGTTGGATAAAACGCCAAAGAGAGACAGAGAGAGAAAGAAAACTGCTCGCACTGTTGCACCGCTGCACTGTTATGTAAAGTGGCTTGCTGTCCCTCTGTTTTATCTGCAGATTCTGTCATTAATAATTAAGCCCCCCCATATTCTGCATGTGCCCCACCCCCGCTCCTCTCCCTGTGAAATCAATTAAGAAGCCTCTCAGCTGCAGCTCCAGCTCTACTCCTCATCTCATCTCTCCTCTGCACGCGTGCGCACACACACACACACACACACACACACACACACACACACACACAAGCGGTACCTTTAAAAAACATTCACCCACCAACTTTTTCTGCACTTTGTGGTGTTACAGCCAAGACTTCAAAATGGAGTAGAGGAGGATTTTTTGCTGCAAATCTCTGCATAAAAAAACTGACATGACACCAAAAATACACATACTTTTGGCCAAAATAGTTCAACATTCACCAAACAAAGGATCCAGAACTATCTATTTCTAGTTTGCTTGTGTGAGTATTTGTCTTTGTCTATGGACAGCATGCAATACGGCCAACATTAGCTGGCCACTTGACAGCAACTAACAACTTGGCTGATGCTAAAAAATTATTGAAATGCATTTCCATGTCCTTCTGAATGTTTCCTGACTTGAGAAAGACAAAAAGATATGTGTGTTCTTATGCACACACTCAGCATTCTGAGAATCTCCTTCATATGTATGTTTTTATCTGCCCAAGGTCAGTTTGTCAGCGTGCAGGTTAACCTTTCAGTAATAACATAATCTGAATTCTTGGTAAAGTATGAAGTGCCATTCACCTTGTGAGCTCTACTCACATCAGAGGATTAGTTATCAAACATCTGGTGGGTATTTAAGAGATCTGCCATTCAAAAACAAACAAACGAAACAGCACAGTCCTTAATATAAGTGGTTCCTGAGGTGGTGCTTTCAGGACGGGCTAAAGGTGCTGTGAGACCTGTGTGAATTTTTTTACTGTACATTTTCGATAACACGTCATCACATAACATAGTGAGGTTACATTTACATGAACTAATATATTAATGATGCCTTCAAATGTATCAAAACTGCGGGAAAAAAACCTGTTTATATGCAGTTGTGATGCAACTGGTAAGGGCTTCCTTCAGTTGCTGATTGTCACAGTAAAACAATACATTTTCCAATGCAAAGCGGTCAGAAATAATGACTGTGGCCATAATTCGAATATTTTCACTGCTTTACCCTGCTGTCATACAGCCTTTCATGGCGAGGAATGGAAATCATTATATCAAAGCCACTAGACTCCATTGACAAAAACAATTATTTTAGTAGGCAGAACACTGAGTTTCTGGTCTACCGCTGCCTCGATTGGTAAGTGTGTAAGGTAAAGCAGAGAAAATATTAAAATATAGTGTACATTAAAATTAATATTGATTTTTTTTAGGTGGCAAAATATGTTTTGTTGCATCCCCATCCACAGCAGTACATTGGTTAGCTTCCGTGACAGCAGATTTGGAAAAGCAACAGAGACCATAAAACCACAGCAAAAATGTCAGACCACTTTATTAAACTATATTTGTTACTGTTACAGCTGAAAGTAACAACAGAAATATACAAGTTTGCCAGTTTTATTGGACATATCTCCTTCTACCTGGAAGTGATTATTGTTGTTAGCGTAACATCATGGTAATTCGGTCAATAGAGGGATGCCGTGGTTTAAAAAATCATGGCAAAACTGGCAAAGACCACACTCTTTTTAGTCCAGTCTGCACTGAGACATGTTATTAATGTGTCTGCTTACAATCACCAAAGTATCATTCTCAAACAATGCAAAAATATCACATGAATGTCATTAATATGATGATGTATACAATCATAAATATGGGTAGAAGTCATGATGTTTAATTGAACCTTAAGTTATACATATACAAGGAATTACATTTATAGATATAAGAGTAATATATATGTATTGTATATCTATTCCCAGTGCCGTGTTCAGACAGGATTAGTTTTTATTAGAGAAGGACAGTTTGTCAGTGCAGTTCGGTGATCTCAGTCC
Source organism: Epinephelus moara (assembly GCF_006386435.1). Lineage (NCBI taxonomy): Eukaryota > Metazoa > Chordata > Actinopteri > Perciformes > Serranidae > Epinephelus > Epinephelus moara. The sequence goes on along the minus strand of NC_065508.1, from coordinate 34,173,412 downwards.
CTTGTGGGATGACATTATTTGGGATTATTCCAGAGCTTGTGTCCCAAGGTGAGTAAAGGTTTCATGGCAAATAACCTCCTGTTTTCATCCATCTGTTGACTCTTGCGCTGTCCAGATTGACAGTCTAATTTTCTGTCAAATTACTCAATCTTTGCAGTTTTTGCATATTTATTGAAAAACATGTCTACACAATATTGTTGCAAATAGTGGATGACTCATTTCTGGATATTGCATCCCTTCACTTGGGGGAATATTATTGCCATGTATTTTTTTTAATCTGTTTTAGGGTGTTCATTGAAATTACCAACATGCTCTGTGAAGAAATACACTACCCACACTGTCCTGACATGTTACTACCCTGCGAGCAGGGTATATGACTGCTAATGTGACAATGACAGTGAAAGAACCTCACCCTCAGAGTGGTGGGAGAGGATGAGGAGGTTCACACAGGCGGCACCAGCTCCTGAGCCAAAGATGGTGATTCTCTCTGGGTCTCCTCCAAAGTGGCCAATGTTTTCATTGAGCCAGCGCAGGGCCTGGATCTGGTCCAACAAGCCATAGTTCCCCTTAGCAGACTGGTCCCCTGTGCTCAGAAACCCTGCAGGGTAAATTACAACAAACACAGAGAGGAAAAGAGAAAGAAAGTACAGATTATGTGCAGAAAGGGCAGAAATGCAGGAGCACAGGGTAACATAATGCTGTGCGTTTATTGCTTTAAAAAAATATCCCGCATAAACAGAAGATGGCATCCTGTCATTGTCAGGAACTTCTCAGCCTCCAACTCACTGCAAGTCTGAGGAGATTTTACAGAGAAAGCTTGCCAAATTACTAATTTTTAATACCCACGCTGGAAATACAACACAGTTAAGAGAACTTGTCAGCAGAGAGAGGAGAAGAGCAACAGAAGGCATGTTTCACCTAGTTCCAGGACACACATTTACACAGTAGGTGCACACCCACAACAAGATAAAATAAACTGAACAAAATGTCACACACACAGGCACACACACACTCACACCATTCTTTGTTCTTATGACAGTGAATTACAGTACATTACATGTGTTTCAGATAGTACCAGGATATTTCACAGTGCAATAAAGCACAAGCCTTTCAAATTTTTGATGGTATGACTGACTTCAATACCCTGAATGATTTCAGTAAACTGCATACTCCTCAGATTAGTGGCTGTTGGGGCAGAGGACATGATGGAAAAACAAAATAACACAAACTCATCTCTTTAGTTTTTCATATCAACAGTGATGCTTAGTTCTAAATATTATTTGATTTCTTTAAATTTTTTGCGACACCTTTTGTGCATGAACAGAATTTTAGTGCCCATAGATACTAGTACTTTGGTTTTTCCTTAGTTCAACCTGAAAGAAGAAGATGATATACTTTTTTTATCCCTGAGGGGAAATCCCCCAAATTTTTTTGCTCTATTGTCATATACACACAGGCCCGACATACACACCCATGCACAAACAGGACCTATGAATGTGCTAAATGGAGAGGTGTCAGAGTGAGGGGGCTGCCCATGGACAGGCGCTCCGAGCAGTTGGGGGTTTGGAGCCTTGCTCAGGGGCACCTCAGCAGTGCCCAGGAGGCAAACTGGCACCTCTCCAGCTACCAGTCAATGCTCCATATTTGGTCCAGACAGGGACTTAAATCAGCAACCCTCTGGTTCCTAACCCAAGTCCCTATGGAATGAGCTACTGCCACCCCAGAAAAGCTGGAAACTGACATAATGACATATTATCACCTTTTAAAGATAAAATTAAGCCTGTTATTTTGGGATCATTTTATGCCGCTGATGATAATAATAATAATAATAATGCAAAAACACCCTTTTTATAGAGCAATCAACTTTTAATTCTTAAGAATATTCAGACACTGAAATGAAATCTGAACTTTTTTTTAACATATTTTTTTTTTTTAAAGTATTTAACACCTATTAATATATACAAGAAAGTATATATAAAATTATAGTACCTATATAGGGGAAGACCAGACTTATTTAGTCTCAAGAAAATATTTGTCCAACCCAAAAAAACAAACATGTGATGCCTGACTAAAAGACAAGCCTAGCAAAACTCTGTGAACACCGCAGTTACCTCCATAATCCGACCGGTGTGCAGCAGTCAGCTACCACGGTTGGACGTCCTGGGAACTGGGTGGTTTCCTGGTGTGTTTACCGAGTGCAAGATGAAGTTGTTGGAGGGTACAACTACAAACGAATGACTTTTGGCTCATTGCCAGGGGTTGGACAGCGAACGACTATCAGGATTGACTTTTAGACTCCAAAAGTGCAGCTGCAAGCTACGGGTTGGCTACACAGTGTCGTCTTTGTCATTATTTTATTTTTCTTGCAGAAGGAGATGGGGTTGGAAACACTGAAAGAGAGAGCTGCTGTACCCAAATCTCGTAATGGTTGGGAAAACCCTGCTTTTTATTCTAACATTTGGTAGGCTAAAATGTTGGTGACATTTTTATGTAAATAAACAAAAATGGCAATATTAGGTCAGAAAAATTATTGAGGTTATGTCCATATATCATATGATAAGTCGATAACATAATGATAGGCCTTGTTATAACCCTTGTCATCATTCATTTTCCATTACCACTTATCCTGTTGGGGGTCGTGTGGGCAGTGGAGCCTATCCCAGCTGACACTGGATAACAGGTGGGGTACACCCTGGACAGGTTGCCTGACTATCACAGGGCTGACAAGTGACAAACAACCATTCACGCCCACATTCACACCTTCAACTAATTAAGAGTCACCGATTAACCTAACCTGCATGTCTTTGGACTGTGGGAGGAAGCCGGAGTACCTGCAGAAAGCTCAAGCTGACATGGGGAGAACATGCAAACACACAGAAATGCTATCCCCTTTAATCATATCAAACCCAATTTCTGACAATTTATGACTGTTAATTAGGCTTCAAATGTTTTTACACTCAGTTTTTACTCTCTCTATATAGATCTATATAGATGTCTACATAGTCAGTGGTGGAGTCTGCCACTCCTGCAATGGATTTGAATGCTGTTCAAAGGCAATCCCAGGCACTTTGAAGAGGACACATATCTGCTCAGGTATAAGTTTAGCTACAGTGATTGCTTGTCATCCTTCGTTGTATCTCTGACAGAGCAGCAGCTCAAAGTGAGTTTTAATAATTATGTCATTTACATGTCAAGATGTACAGCTCTATAAAGTGCTATCATGCTATCTGTCAGCTAAATAAGTGTGTCTGAATAATAAATGTGTGCAGTATACACACCATATATCATTATACACAAGGTCCTGGTGTCACAGTCAGTGCGCCCACATAAACTATATTTGTAATGATGTGTCTCTCTGGCTTAAGCCCATGTTTGAGTGTTTTCGGTGAAGGCTGTACAAATGATTCTAATTCAGCAAGTTTCCTTGTGTGGGAATTAAAAAAGACACAAGTGACTGAACTAAGCAGCATAATTCTAAAGGGCAGTTGGAGCGAGTGGGACAGCCATAAAGTACAGTATAGGGAGTACACAGAGACAGATGGTAAAAGAGGAAAGTCAGCATGTTTTGGAGTGTGTTGAACAACAAATTAAGTTTTATTGTAGATGATTATAATGTAAGTGATGATGATGATGGTAGCAGCAGTGATGATGATGATGATGATGATGATGATGATGATGATGGTGGTGGTGATGATAACCTGCCAAATTGACCTCTCTACAATAATCAGGGTGACACACACGTGTCACTCCACACTCTCCACTGTACTTACACTATAGTTAACAACACTCAGCGTGCCTCAAGTGTTTTCGGTGGGTTCTCCTGGATTCATTATGATTCATATCACAGAGTGTCATCCAAATTCTTTGCTGTTTGTTATTTGCTGTGGTTCACATTTAGACAGTGCTTATGAACACAAGCCACTAAGAAATAAATGAATAATAAATGCTCATGTATGTATATATTTTTTTTCATAGGAGTATAGGGTGCCTGGTATCACATTCAGATTATTGTAGATACATTCAAACCTGGTCAGCAGTTTTAGCTAAGCACATTTTGTAAAATATCTACCAGCCGTGACATTGTTGTAATGGCTGATATTTTTTTCACCTTGTGAGTCTGTGTGTGAGTGTGTCATCATGGTGAAATGTCGTCCACGTGACACCAATTGTAGAGAGAACTACCACAGCAGCTGGTTTGAGTATTTTAGCAGGTGTTTATATGTCTGTCTGTCTGTGGACAGATTTTCTCAAAGCAATAGTGTTGCAACAGTGCAAGGTGCGGTTTACTGGTTTTCAGTTCAGATCACAATGAAGGCCAAATTCATAGATGGGTGTGGTCTAAACCAGGGGCTGGAAGTAGGGGTGTAGGAAGTACATAATGGACCATTGCCTCTCTACTTCACACCCCTGACTGACATTCATTTTCAGTCACAGAGTGCTATATGGGACCCACTAGAAATGTGTGGCAATGTATTTTTCTGCCAAGACTCTACCCCTTTCTCATTTTCTTTTAATTTTTTGTGTTTGGTAAGTTTATGGGCGTGTACCCCCACAGCGTTCAGGTGAGGTTGGGGTAGAGTTGGGCGATCTTGTCCATATCCTATCGTCCTATCGCCATCTAGTGAAATCGCCGATGAACGATGTCATCGTCATTCTCCTGACATTGTGTTGTTTGTTTTATTCACCGCTCTGTGACATGCGCGTTAGTGTCGAGCGGGCGGAGGCATTGATCTCGCATCCCTCCCCCGACCCTCCACTCTCTCACTAAGGGGCCGTTTATACGACAACGATCTCAGTAAAAACGGAAAAGTCTGTCCTTTGCGTTTTAAAAAACTTCTGCGTTTATATGACGACGTTATTGAAACGATCCCCGTTCACACGGAGCCGCAAAATCTACTGGAAACGCTGTAGTATGCACGCCAGGCCAATGGGTGGCAGTGTAAATTTGCAAAGCAACACCACGGCATGATGCCATGCGCCTGCACTGAAGCGCCTTCCTCTACAATGCGGTGATTACAAACCAAAACAAAGAAGACACACTGGCGAAAGCATGCACAAATAACTTTGTCTGGATGGATGACGAGGTGGAGTTGCTACAGTAACAGATCTACACTTCACTTCAAATCAACAGGGTGAGCAGCACAAACAGAGCTCGGCATTGTTGTTGTGACGGTCGGCGTGCCTAGTGACTGGAACCGACTGCGAAAAGTCTCCGTTTTCAGAGGAACTGCATATTGCAAGTTTACATGACAACGGAGACGCTGCCGTTTCCAAAACGTTGCACTCTGGAACCCGTTTTCAAATCGTTGCATTTTCAGGCACCCAAAATGCCGCTGTCGTGTAAACGATCGGCCAAAACGCAGCCTCCCTCTGTCTCCTCTCACTCAGCCTCGTTCGGCCTCGATCTTGTCAGCATGCACCACACACGCGCTGCCCCCCCCCCAACACACACACACACACACACACACACCTCGCGACTGCATCATCATTTAAAAAAGACATCGTGAAACAACCCTTCTATCGCCGATGGGCGATCGGATCGCCCATTGGCACAACCCTAGGTTTGGGCCGTATTAAAAGGTAGCCACTAGGTGCCAGACCGTTTGCAGCAGGCATCCAAGGGAAACAGCTCAGAAAAAAAACGCAAATATTGCAAGAGTGAGTCTGGAGTTGGCTTTTACTCGCGAGCATGTTTGCAAACAGAAACAATCCTGCATACTATACCTTTAGGTAAGACTGCTAGTTGCAAAATATGCAACCACTAACAGTGACCCAGTCTTAAGGAAACAATAATCTTCCTCTTACCTAATTACAATGAGATAATGATCATGAGGAACCACAGTTTGATTAAAATGTGATCTAGAGATAACAGGATGACTACATTTTTAAGAAACCAAAGCTACACTCAGCTTCCATCATATAGTGATTAGTGTTGGTTTATCAAAAACATTGAAATCGTGTTACTTTAAATCATATCAGTGCTGCAACAGAAATATTACCTTGAAAGGATCACTCCCAGTAATGGAGATATAGTTTGCATGTTATTGTGTAATTGTATTATCCTTAGATCATCCCAGCAATTGACTGGCTCTTAGCTTGATGCGACTCTGACCTGGTAACATATCAGCACTGACCTGTGCCACTTATCAAAACCATAGGCATGTGGAAAGTGTCTGCTCCGTGGCTGCCCGGCCGATTCCTGAGCTGCCTGCCACAGTTGCCTGGCAACTGTCCAGAGCTTCAGGCGAAATGATATGGATGGACACTCACAAAAAGCACTTGCATACACACATTCAAGCCCTTCCATATTCAAGTACACAAACAGCTGCATGCATGCGCACACAAAAACAAAGTTAATACACACGCGCAGTTGAGAGCATGAACTAGCACGCTAGCTCAAGCTAGCACCTCCTGTCGCTCTCTCTGCAAGGACAACATGAAGAGAGGAAATTTGGTTTATCTTCCACCATTGAAGATAAGTCAAACAAGTTCCCTCTTCTTCTCTTTCAGTAAGTTTTCTTTCTGATCCCTCCCCCTCCCCCCATCTGCTGAGTTGGGCTTCCTACTGACTTTAGCGCTGAGAGCAGCAGTTTATGAGGCTGAACTCATGCATATTCAACACTTGCTTTAGGTAACGGCTAAGGAGCTGTGAGGAGAGTCATCAACCTCTAAGTAAAGATACAGGCTGGAGACAGGGAAATGAGTGGATGAAAGAAAACAGAAGAGTGGTGAGCGACTGATGGAGGGAAATTTAAAACAGAAATATTTACAGTATATTTTATCACACAGCGTGTCCCATAAAAAGTCCCTCAGGACCATCTGATAATAAGTGCTGCTCCCTCTCATAAAGCTTTCCCGTCATTGTTAGAAAAATCTTTCAAAAAAAGTGTTTCTTATGAAATAATGAAAGCATAATGCACTGAATGCAAACAATGGTAGGAGCACTTAGTGTTTCTCTAATGTACACTGATGAGATGAGTCATGGTAAAAGCCATTACCCCTTATTGATACTTTATTGCATCTGCAACAGGAAGCTGTATTAGTATAGAGTACAGACATGTATCTGAAGGATACATTTTAAGACAAGAGAGGCCAAAAGAGGGCCAGCAGCTCCACATCAAAGGATGCTTGCAGTATTTTGTGCAGTTTATTTACTGTACTGAAAAGCTTTATTCAGTTCATCCTCTGTTCTCGACCAGCTCTGTAAAAGACTGCACCGCTCACAAATCCACAGTCCAGAACTGAAGTGCGGTCAGTCATCTGACTGTTTGACTACTGAGATGGGTACATGCATCTGCAGAGTAATTTTCAGGACTGAACAGAATGACTGCAGTGGGTCACTGAACATATTTCTGTGAACAGAGAAGAGAGAACAAGAGGAGAGGGAGGGGGTGGGGATGGGGGGAAGTCGGGAAGGAGAAAGGGATAAAAAAAAAAAAGAGACACAAGACAGGTATTAAACTGAATATTGCCCAAAGCTACTGTCAGATCCCACATGACAGAGAGGTGAAAGGAATATATTGAAGGGCATATTATATAATTTCCCTGTGACGTCACACAGGAGATGATTAGAGATGTCAAAAATCAGAGGGAAGATTTTGCCTTTTTATACACACAGAAAAAGGGACTGAAGAGAGGAAACAAAGCAATGTGCCTATGAGTCACAGAATTAATCAAGCAAAAGTAGAAGCACTATTACAAAATAGGAAATAAAAACCTTAGCAGATGGTGAATGTCTCGGGCACAGTGAAGACTAAAGAATCTGTTTTGATGATGAAAAAAATAAATAAAGTGGATTTGATTTTTCAGTATTGTGCAGCAACCTTGGGGATTATCTACTGTAGATGAAAGTAACTGTGGATAATTATTACAGGCAGAACTGACATGACCTTTCTCTGTACCGTATGCAGCACAGATAACATTAAATATTGAAAGGTTTTCAAAAGTTCTTCTGTCAGAAAATGTACTGACTCTGATGTGACAAGGTAGTAAATCTTGTCACAGGTATCTTTACACAATGTGCTGCATAATGTCACATTCTCACAAGAGTCTATGTGAACTATAAACTGTACACAAATAATGGACGTAGCCACTGTGACATTACACACTGGTTTGTGGACCGCTGTTTTGAAGCCTCCAGTTTGGTATTTTGGCCATCGCCATATTGGATTTTTGGAGCCAGAGGTCCAGATCTGGATGAGATGATTGAGCTAACCCTATTGCTAGCTGCTAGCTTGTTTAGGAGGGTGCATTTACAGCTATGGTAAACTGGGACAATGCTAATGCTAATTTTTGCTGGCCAAAAACAGTCTTGGAACCATTAAAACAAAGTATTTACAGGAAAAAACTGAACATCCAACTCCTTGGAGGACTTTTTAGTACAACAAAACAATGAACAAGACTATTTTTAGGCAACCAAAACAATACAATTAACTTTCATGAACTGAAAAGACAGTGAAATAGCTACGGCTACGCCTATAGCCAACACATTCTCACCACCGATGCTTGGTCAGTGGCCCTACACGTGCAACTATGATAAGTACCCCTCCAGCCTGAGTTTTGGACATTCAGGGACAACATGTCAATTAACGCTTATTACATGCATTGTATCTTTTCAAAATAAACTTCTGTTGTCACAGTAAATGTACAGCTTCTGCTTTTCAAAATAAAATTAGAACGTAGATAAAAAAAACCCTTTGTTTTCAGATTTACTTCCTTAGGTTTAGGCAACAAAAGCACATGGTTAGATTTAGAAAAAAAACCCCACCATGGTTTGGCCTAAATTCCGTTTGTTATTAACATTATGTAACGTCACGTGCATACGTCACATGACATACGTTTTTATTAAAATCACTCCACTCGACTTTTGGTTTCACACAGCAAACGAACAGCAGGCTACTGAGTGAAAGTCCAGAGTTTGTTTGACCCATCCACCTCCTTCCCCACCCACCCTAGCTCTTCATACCACAAAAGTTGCCCAGATTGTCAAAACATATTGCCCCATGGTGAGTCTCTCACCAATGCTAAAGGGTGCCTCTGTGTTTCTAACGCCAAGAGCTTCTGACCAAGCGTCTGTGTTTGATGAGTTGGCAGTGAAACCAAGTTGCTATAGCCTACTCTGTGAATCTGGGGTTACGCCATGATTATGTTACCTAACCAGCACTGTCACCATGGTAGCGACTTGTAAACTGACAGCACCCACCTGTCACTCAAAGCGGTCATGCCCCTAATTATGCATAACTTTAAGCATTAACAATATTCAAAGGCTGAGTAATATAAAAATTCACGCATGTACAGTTGTCACAGATGGGGAAAGCTTTAGAGACTAAAAACCTTTTCTTTTTTTTGTACTAGGCTGTTATAATGTTTTTTTTTCTGCTGTAAATTTGACTGGCTCTTAGAGCCAACCTCAAGTGGACATTAAAGGAACTGCATTTATTGTCACTTGTTGTATTTTTCAGCCCTGGAGGTTGCCACTTGATGTGAACAAACATGTCGTCTGAATCATGAGTATATCTGCTAAAAAAAAAAAAAAGATTTTTGATGAAAACATTTTCCAGTCTTGCTTGAGACTAAAGCCCTGTTTCCACCAAACGCTTCCGGTATGGTACCTTTGGAACCGAAATTAACCCTTGGTGCCTAGACCCTAGCGTTACCACTGCAAACAGCGGGGTTGTTGTCACTCACTGTTCCGTCCAGCACTCACTGTATTTCCTCATTACCGGTGACACAGATGGAAGTCTACACCTAGTTTATCGTCCACAGAACGAAGCTGCATGCCGTCATTTTCAGAACTAAATAAAACAGGCTGCAGTGAGAGTCTGTCTACATGGGATATTTAAAGATAGCGACTTTGTGCATTATGTCCCTCTGAGGCAAGCTCGGGGTTTAGTGTTGCCATAGCCGGATGCTCCGTGACACTTTTTTTCTTCTTCAAGGGAGGATTAGGATATATGCAGTTCAAATAACACGGCTGAAATTAATATATATAAAAACACTTGAAGATCCACTCATTACTGAAAGTGTCTGTCATATAAAAACTTAAGTAATGGTCAAAGTTGTCATATGAAATATTTAAGGTGTGTTGATTGATTCATCACGAATTGAGTAACATTACAAACTAACGTTACACCTTAAAAGTTGCCGGCAGTTATCCCAGTGAATTGAGTTATTTTTTACTCCAACTCCAGCTGCTGCAAGAGGCAGCAAAACATTTTAACTCTCCATGGTATGAACAGTGGTTTCTGCCTCGAAACCAGCCACAACTCAGCCCTGAGCAGGGCAACCGTCCGCTATTTTCCACAACTTTTGTATGTTCACAGTGGAAATGGAAAAAAGCGTACCAAACTGAACTGACTGTACCGTACTGCTCGGTGGGAACAGGGCTTAAAAGTCTAAAGCATTGCACCCCCTTGAGGCTGCTTTTTTTTTTTTTTTTTTTTTTTTCATAAAAAGTTGTCTGATCATTTCCATTCTTTGAATCAAACATTTGCTGCTGAACTTCACCTCTTGCACATGCTTGTTGGATTATCAGCATTTTTACACAAACCTGTTAAGTCTCCTTGTTGGCACTGGAAGTTAAATCTGAAGACCTGCTGGCAAGTCCATTTCAATTATGTATCACTCTGTATGTCAAGTATACCCAGAAATGAAATTATATTGTAATTGGGCTTTCTCCCGCTGAACTAATGTCGTTTCAGCACACCGCCCATAGGCTTCCAATGTCATTGTATTTATTACCTTACTTATCTCACTCAATTTTTATTCTCAAAGGTCCATTCAAATGGTGCCAAGCTGTGCAGTAAAACCAGGCTGTCATGCAAATTTGAAAAGCAACGCTTCAAACATCACTCTGACACAAAGACGTTTCAAAGCTTTTTAAAGAAAGTTCCATTTCAGAAACAACTTATCACAGATGAAAATCTCAGTCAGTGAGAATTTAAAACTGATCGAATTAAATGAATTAAAACCCTTGAAACAGAGCCTTGTTTGCAGACAGAGTTTAGAATGACAAGGCTAAAGGTACAGACATTAAGCTGTTTTAATAATTGATATGTACCAATTATTTACATGTGCTGTTGCATGTATGCATTCAAATTGTCACGTTATAGTTAATGTTCCATAACTCTTTGCAAAGAGTACCTAATTGTACATAAATTGCACTGATACTGGTAATACATTATTAAAGTTACTGGTGAGGAAGGATTTTCCAGTGTGTGGCTTGGAACTTAAGCCCAATTTTTTTGCCTATATTTGTTCACAATTTGGGCAAAGTGGCATCATTAAAAGTATGCCAAATTAGCTGCTAGCAGTTCCTCTTTGCAATTTTCCCAATGGATGTACAAACAGCTATTACTGAATTACTTTGATAATAAATAAAAACTGAAAAAAGTGACTCTTCGAAGGTGAACTCTGGAGTTTCATGGAGTCTTTGTTTCTATAATTCCTAAGTATAGTTGATATTTGAGGTACTCTAGTATCTTGAAGACCTTGACCTTATGAGTCTGATTTTGACACTTTCTGTGGTGTGTTAGATGTCGAGCATCGAGTATGACTAGCTGCATTAATTATCTTCCTTGTATTTGATTGGTCCAGCTGTGCAGCTGGCTGCCAGCCCGGGAGGCAGATTTGTGTCAGCTTCAGTCAACATACCTATAAGTCATTAGTGCTCAATGTGAACTTTGCCTATATGATGGAAGCAACTGTTCTTGGCCTCCAACATGCACAATTTTACCATCACATTTATCATCACACCCCCTCATCACAGTCTACACAATCACACTTGCAATAATGCCAAGATAGCTGAAAAAGTATGAAGCATATTGTAGCCAATTCAGCAAAGGAAAGGAAATACGTTGTTTCATATGTTTAAATTTAACTCCCAAAATCTTGGCTTGCATGATTATGTTTTTTATGCTGTCATCACAGTTATGCGGGCAAAATGTCGGGAAACAAGTGAATTTTTTGAAGTGACAAATTAGACAAAGGTGTAACAAGATATACAGATAATAACATAAAATGTGTAAAACAGATGTTGTGATTTGAGTATAGTACAGATTTTAATTGTCTTTGTTTGAGCATTGTAAGTGTTGGTATGCATGTATGATACTGTGTTGAGCAAGTGTGTCTGATATATATTTATGAATAATGGGAACCAGAGGGATATGCAGGTATGTGCAAGGAGGAGGAGGAAAAAGAAGAGAAAGAAGAGTTAACGATTGCTTGCAGAGTGGGAAGATTGTGTCTCCGAGCGGAGAGTGGGAGGTGTGTTTCATTTGTATTTAGGGACAGCTGAGTTGTGAGAAGGCACCAGGCTGAAATTAATTGACAGCAAAATCTATGCTGGCTAAAAATAGTGTTATGTCATATTTAAAGGGATGTTTTTGAGGCAACACAGTTTGAAATGATTCCCAAAGCTCTCTGGGCTAAGTAGTATTTGTGGATACTGTTTGACTTGACTTTGGCTAAAGATGGTTTCATGTGCATGGGCTTATTTGATATATATAAATTATGTTTATTAACTAGAGGATAAAATGGTGTTTGCTAGTGTGTCACAAACAGGGTACATGAGCACATTATCTTTGGATACATCATTTTCAATCAATCGACCTGTACTTGATGGCCAAACTAACGCGACACAGTACAACAAGCTGAAGTGAATGTATTTTTCTCTGCACTTTGTAATTTTAAGAATAGCACTAAAATATAAAACTGTGATTATCATTATGAACAGTACCAGTATTAAGTATACGTATTACGGACAGTGTTAATTCTGGTTACATTTCTTTACCACAAAAGTCAGATAAAACTGTTGAAGATAACAGATACGAGGTAAAATTCACACACAAATAAGACTTAACTTCACACAAATTTAATACCATTATTCAGCAATATAAACTGGATATATGATCGTTTAAATGGTATGGTAATGGTAATCAATACTTTTGTATCGACAATGTATGAAATGCCTCTGTTTAATGTAAAAGAGGTGGCCTGTAGTAATAAACCCACAAAGAATTGTCACCAGGCTTTTTTAATTCCCCTCCCTATACTGAACCATTTTAGCGTTTTTCAGCTCATTGTTTTGGTTTTGCAGCCAGCAGCTTTATTGTTCTGGTTCAGTCTCACTATTTAAAGCAGCAGCAGGCAGCTGTTTTCAGTGGTCTGATGAATTTCCTTTATTCTTCCTATCCAGCACTAACTGACAGACTAACTACTAGCTGGTGAACATAGTGGAACATTTAGCAGCTAAAGAGCAACATATTTGGTAGAGACCAAAACAGAGCTTAAAACAGATTTTTCATATGGTCACAAACACAATTCTGAATGATTGCTAACGTTGCTCTGTCTCTGCTGGATGTATAAAAAAGCACATAACAGATTAGCCATAAAAACTTTAAGAGGTGCTCAGTGCTGTGAGTGCTAAAGTTGCCTCGTGAATCAGTGCTCATCCAAATAAATGACAGCATCGCTCAGTGTCTGGCTGGATGTGCCAATAGGCAGCTATTTTCCTAACACATTCACCTTAAAAACTGATTATATGTCAGTGTTGTGTTTACAGCTTGTTGAACCTCCAAGGGGTTACAGTGGTTGAAAAAATCTAATCAACAGACCAAGAATCAATAAGACCACCAGTATCGATCTGTTTGGATGTTAGCATGGACAATAGATGACTAATTTTCAGAACATTTACAGCAAAATTACTAGTTTGTTTTGAACTTATCCAAATCCTGTTTTTATCTCTTTGAGAAAAAAGTTATGAGTAACTGAATTATGTTGAGTCACACAGTGTCACCCAACACAACTGTAAATATCAAAAGTACATTTTGGCAGGATAAAAATTAATTAAATGTTAAATTCATGACTCCTTTTACTCAGTGTAAAACCTGTGGTCATTAAATGTAGTGGTACTTACTACTACATACTAGGGGTGGGAAAAAATTAATTCACTTAAGTATTGCAATTTCTTTCTGACAACATAAATAACATATAGACTAATATAACAGTAATCCCTCTCAGTCGTAACCTATGACCCACTCTCAGTGTGTGGCAGTGAATTTAGGTGCAGAGCCTCTGCCTGTATTTTCTTATTTTCTTCTGTGCTGTGTTTAATTGATAGGACAGTTGTTTTAGCGAGGGGGGGGAATGACATGCAGCAAAGGGCTATAGATTGGAATCAGACCTGTGGTTGTTGTAGCAAGGACAAAGCCTTTGTACATGGGGTGCCTGCTCTACCAGATGAGCTAATGGGCACCCTAAGGTCGGGACTTTATAAAAGGTAGCGACCAGGTGCTGAGCAGCATGCATCCAAGAGGAAGCTACAAAAATTGCAGACATATTGCAGAACAAATGCAAATATAAACAAAAGTGAATTTGGGGTTGGTTTTTAATTTTGCTAGCAATACTGTGTACAAATGTTAAAGCCCCTACAAGGAACTTTCATTTTGAGTTGATTTTGGCGACCCTGTGGACAAAAGCGGTAGTGTTTTGCTGGAATGAAGCCTACATTTCCCATGAGCTCTAGCGCGTATTGTCGTAAAGACGCTTACCTGGCTTGCGCATGTGTTTGTTTTGGGGATGAATGAAACAACAAGACGGGAAAACTTTGCCCCCGCTCCTATCGGGGATCCCAGCTCACCTCTGCCGCGCCCCAGCTCCACCTCTCCGGCGTAAGCGCCACCGCCGCCGGGGTAAACGCAGCGGTCGGCTGGTAAGGCTGAAGGCCTGTTTGGCGAGCACTTCCACGGCTTCTTGGACTGAGTATGGAGCGGTGCCTCGCCTCTTTATTTCTCGGCACTCGCTGGACCCTGTCGACGCCTGGCTGGTACCTGTCGTCGGCCCGGATGAGGTGTTCCAGCCCCGCGGCCCCTGCTCTCCTCGTCCCCGCTGGCGCGGGGTGAATCTGCGCAACCTGCGGCCTCTGTGTGTGGCTCCCCGGACAGCTAACGCCGTGGACCCGCCGGCTCCTGCCAGGATTGGGCTGGTAAATGCTAGATCGCTAGCGAACAAAACGTTTATCCTGAAGGATTTCCTGACTTCCCGAGGATTGGATTTTCTCTGTGTGACTGAGACGTGGCTGACTGTTGGTGAGTCCAGTGCTTTCACAGAACTTTTACCCGATGATTGCTGCTATTTTAACTCCCCGCGGACGTCGGGTCGAGGAGGAGGAATAGCGACTATTTATAAGAGTCACTATAAATGTAAGCAGCTAGGTAAGATGACGTGTGCCGTCTGAGTGCCGTAAATCGTTTCGTCCTGGAAGCGACCTGGGGCGGACCCGGAGACAGTTTCCTAAAGGTATGGATATACACTATATAGAAATAGCTTATCTTCACACCGATGGTCTCATTTGCTGTTGTAGGTCACGCACAGACATCAGCAGAAACGAGAGACTTTTGCATATCCAGTTAAAAGTTCCTTGTTGCAGCTTTAACCGACAATTCCTGCATAGTGTACCTTTAATGCCTGAATCAATATAATTGAAATGCAGGGGTGGAAAGAAATTAGCACCATTATTGCTGGATGAGTAATGTGATGTCATAACCATTAAAAAAAAGTGAGAAAGCAGAAAATGGCACAGACATTCAGTCAGCAGCTGTAGCAACTCGACTTCAGCCAATACAAACACCAGCGCTGGGGGTCTGATACTGCAACATCTGACTTCTCGTCAGATCAGCAAACTTTCTGTTGCTGCCTTTACATAGCCCTTGTGTGATTGCAGGCGCTGGAGTTTGAGCTGTTTCAGTAGCTGACTGAGGGTCTCTCTCCAGGGCTGCGGTGAAGTCAAGTAGTCCGTAGTGTAGTAGTCTATTTGTGGTTTGATAAACGGAGAGCAAGAACAGCTGAGGAAGGAAGGGCTGAGTAAATCATTAAGCTGCACGCATCTCTACAATGACAGTTGATTTTACCCAATTTAAATGGTAAAAAAAATAATAATCACATAATAATAAAATCAATACCTGGCGGTCAATGTTGATATTGTGGTGGCCACCAAAATTAAATCAACAGTTTAAGTTTACTTAAAATGTGTATATTTTTTAATTAATTCTCTTGTGTATGCACATTTTATTTACCACTTTTCAATGCAGTAAAAGTAACAAACGTGATGAACATGTGATGTGCATTTTATTTCCATTTTTTGGTCATATGCCTCATGACATACAGTCTCTAAAAAATTGCAAAAAGTACAAATTTGCAAAACATATCAAATCACCCAAGTATTTAACTGAGAAATACGCATATTGTCCTAGCCCTACTAAATAGGTTGCTCTTACTTACAAGTCAAAAGCTGAAACTGAGTAGAAGGTGCAAAGAAACATCTCCAGAAGAAGCGTTTCATCTCTCTTCCTGAGGTGAAAAATGTTCTCACTCTCAGAGCCCACGATGGTGGGCCTTTCCCCAGAGTTCATTAATTAGTTAATTAGTTAATTAGTCTGAACAGATGGCTATGCAACACAAATCAGAAGGCTCTGTGGGCCTGGAGCAGGAGGAAGGTAGGAGAAGGTGAGCCGAGGAGCAATCTGGAATCTCAACTGTCACCAAACCTCTGAACCAGGCTGTGTGCAGCAGACATTTTCTCCTCATTCACCCATTTTACTCCACAACGACAGACAGGGCGAATCATAAATTAATAAGAAAAGTAAATCACTTGCTGGAATATGACATGAGTATGTGTCGTCGTGAGGTGAAAGCACAAGGCGTTAAACCACACGGGTGCTGTGGTCACACTGCAGGAGCATTTATTTGAATGAATACTTTGCATCACTGCAGATTTAAAAAAGCATTTCTGACGGTTTATTTTTAGACTGTTCCCATCTCCCCCCTTCTGTTTCCTTTTCCCTCACTGTCTCTCTATGATTCTCCCTCGCTCATCTGTCTCTATTCCCTGCTCTCTCTTCTTCCCTTATTCCTGACTCCCTATCACTCTCTTAAAGGCCCAGGCATTGTATGAAATGAGGATGGCATGTGTAAGCTCCCCTGTGTGTAAGTACAGGATAATACATAAGATTAGAACATAAAACTATTAAAATACGGTATGCTTGTGTTTCTCACTTTGACTCAAATTCAGTGTCAGAGAGGAGTGCTATTAAAAATTCAGATGGATGGTGCATTATTCATATATATATTTTACGCACGGCACGCAACCAAGTAGCGCACGCACACACACACACACACGCACACGCACACGCACACACACACACACACACACACACACACACACACACACACACACATGCTCTCACATGCACAAGGAGATATCCATGTGCACATGGGCAAACATGCATGCTCATGATACACAAACACACACACACACACACACACACTAAGATAATCTCCTTAGTACAGTAACCCATTTAAAGCATATCTGAAAGAGAGAGGGAGAGAAAGAGAGAGAGAGAGCACACATTCGCCCACATACCAAAATTTTCAACAATGTTAAAGGAATCGAGGACACTGCGTCATCCCTCATAATCACTCAGCAGGATCGCTCTCCGCTTCTATGTGTATGTATTTTGTATGTATTTGAAGGATTGTGTGTGCAGTTAAGATACTGTACAATGCATGAGTGCACTCCAAACATCTCCAACATGAATCACAACAACAATGTTAATGTAAATCGACCAGGTCGTGATGTCTGTGAAGCAAGCAAACAGAGATGCCACAGAAGAGCATTTCGAGCAATGTGTAATTTAAAACCACATTCAACAAACCTGATTTCAACTTGTGAACTGAATCTCACACCCAATTTGTTAACGGTCACGATTTGTCTGCCAGCTGTGAAAACGACCTCATAACAAGCTGAAATGAAGCAGGATAAAGCTGCAGGTCCGGCTCCTCATTTCACTGACTTTTCGTTTGTCCTTGTCCCCTCTCTCTCACTCTCAATAATGCTCTGGATCATGTTACCCTCTGTTAATACTCACTGCAACTCTTGGATGGCATCCTAAACTACTCCCATTTCTCTGTTTATCATTATTCTGATATGTTGAAACAGGCTTGATGCAATAAACAAGATCTGATTACCCAACCTGGCAACCACAATGCCAGCGTCAGATAGTCTGTGTGCAAACACCTCCAAAAGATGACGGCTAATGTAAATACTTGACTCCTCTGATATCCACCAACACGAGGGCTGGGGGTACACACACACACACACACACACACACACACACACACACACACACACACACACACACACACACACACAGAAACTGTTATTGTACATACACATTTTCAGGTCAAACACTATAACATTGTACAATGTAATACAGTCTGCAACATCAGGTGTGCATTAGGCTTCTGCTACCCAGAGTGTAGCCACTGCACTGCATTAGCACAACAGTGGATGTAATAAAGCAAAAATATAGGTTTGAGTCAGAGGTCAGGCTCAGGTTCTGAATTTAGCAGTAACAGTTGGGTTAGCTGGGTCAAGTCTTAAAGATGAGTCTTAAAGGCCAGGACCTAATTTTACAAGCATAAGCATTTTACAGAGTTACTTAACACTAAATCCACTTTTTTTAGTTAAATAATTCTGTGTACGGTCACTTTATTACACCATCTATTGATTCTGAACCCATTCTATAGTGTTCATTACAACAGTAGAGGTATTTTCCTTCTTGTAGAGAAAATCCAGTAATTCTTCCCTCTACAGACCCCAAAAAACTGTGAAAAATCCATGATATTTCCGGGACACCAAGCCCCAAACTACAAGAGAATGTGAATGTCATGAGAATAACAGATGCAACTCCAGTTCTATGATTTCTGAATTACAGTCAAATTAGATAGAAAGTTGGGGGCAGACAGAGTGACACTGGAGCACTGACAGGGCTGTGAGTGGAGTGTGAGGGTCAAGGGGGCATATGTATGTGCTTCATACGATAACCCATACATTGAGTTAATTAATCCTGTTTCATTTAAGAGCTCTCTCTCTTTATCAGACCACAAATGAGACAAGAATTAGCTAGCTACCACACCCCACTGTCTCTCCACCTCGCTCCCCGCTGCTGTGGACTGCTTCACCAAGGGGAGGGCGGAGAGCAGCTCCGGGGAGTGACCTTTGGTCAGTGGCTGTGGCAACTCAAATTGAGCAGTCACAGCTGCCTGG
Source organism: Epinephelus moara (assembly GCF_006386435.1). Taxonomy (NCBI): domain Eukaryota; kingdom Metazoa; phylum Chordata; class Actinopteri; order Perciformes; family Serranidae; genus Epinephelus; species Epinephelus moara. Next base: position 34,154,307 of record NC_065508.1, on the reverse strand, counting down.
TGGCCAGCAGCAGTGCTGTGTCTAACCTGTGTAATGGCAACAGAAAGTTAGCTAAAAGAGTCGTGGCTGTCTGGTCCTCTGGCGCTGAAAGAGTTTCAGTTGCTGCTGCCACTGACTGGGGATCAGTCTCCAGGGCTGCTGCTTGCTCTCCTCCCAACGAGGTCATCCGCAGTGGCGGGGAGTGAGGGGGAAGACACACTGATTCGAGGTGTTAGCTAACATTAAACACATAAACATAAATTAGCAAAAGTCGTAAGCCTTTAGCAGAAAGTTAGCAGAAAGACATTGTCGGTGAAGATTCTCATCATCCATTCTCGTCATCCAGGTCATGGTAGTAATAAGGACAATATCGTAGGCAACTGGACTTGCTTGCATTTCTTGAAGACATTTCATCTCTCATCCAAGCTTCTACAGTTTCAAATGACTGGTGCGGAGTCACAGGCTTTAAACTCTGTGTGGGTGTGGACCCTTACAGAGTCATTGAGATCCCATGTGAGCTCTTAGTTTCAGAGCTGTTAAGGTCACATGTGAGTCTTGACCCACCTGGCCATCATGTCTGTCGTTAGGGTTAGATGGGACCAGGTGTGAATACGTGTGAAGTCGTCTGGGAAGGGATCAAAAGACTGCTTTGTACATGGGTAATGCGTGGTGTCGTAGGCCACGTCCTATTATTGTCGTTAGCCCCTTTTCCACTGCAGGAACTTTTCTCATTTACCCGGGATTTTGAAAAACCTCTGTGCGTTTCCACCGAAATTACCCGGGTAAAAACGTTCCCTCAACCCCAAATTTACCCTGGAAAAAGTACCTAGCAGGGGGGCAGGACTTTTCAGATTACCCGGAATTCTTGAGGGGCGGGGCGGTGTGCCGAAGAACGCTGATCAGTTGAACAAACGCACAGCGTTACGCACTTCCTGGTACAGGCAGCCGCTGCAAACTTTATTTTACTTCTACAGGCTCCACTTCGTTTGTGTTTTGATTAAGGATGGGTACCGAAACCCGGTACTGAATTAGCCCCGGTGCTAAATTATCAAAGACCGTAGTATTGATCAGCGCTAACAGTATCGGTTCGTTGTGCCGGCGCTGAACTCCTCCACACACATACATACATTGACGCGACATGGTAACTGGTGAACAGCCGAGTGAACGTGTATAACGGAGTGAAGATAACTCGAAAATGACTCGAGTTGACAGCGGCTACACTCTTACACGTTACCATAAGTGACATTAACCCTTAGCAAGTAAGAAGCCAATACTTTATCAATACATGTGTTCAGTAAGCATGAACATGTTAACATGTAGACAGTGATATTCAATATGCTCCGTCCACAGTCTCTCATCCACCGTCACTAACGTTATGTCTTACACAAGGACAGCAAGATAGTTCAGCTGATAGCGAACTGTTACTAATAAGTTGAATCACAGCTGTCTGTATGTAGACTAACTTAGCTTGACACTTATCTTAAAATACTTTTAAACTTAGCTGCTGGCACAAACAGCCCCAACTCTCTACACCAGCACGTAACCAGCCAAGCTGGCGGAGCCAAATACAGGGCACACGCTGGATCATCTATGTCATCATGCTAATTTGAATAAATCTTCTGGAACTTTGAGGTGCGGTGGAAACGCAAACCTCACAGATTACCAGGAATTATTTTACCCAGGTAAATAAATTCCTGGTAATAAAAGTTCCTGGAAATGTTGGTGGAAAAGGGGCTACTGAATCAGGCTTTCACAATCTAAAGGTAAGTGCACGCGCATCTGTGTTTGTAGAACAGCTAACAGAAATGCTCTCTCTGAAATAACCTGTGATTGGCCTAAGGCCCTGTTTAGACGACAACAGTTTCTCTAAAAACGGAAAAGTCTGTCCTTTGCGTTTTAAAAAACTTCTGCGTTTATATGACGACGTTATTGGAACGATCTCCATTCACACAGAGCCGCAAAATCTACTGGAAATGCTGTAGTATGCACGCCAGGCCAATGGGTGGCAGTGTAAATTTGCAAAGCAACACCACGGCATGACGCCAT